>NC_053027.1:116718081-116805661 GCF_003073215.2 Triticum urartu | reverse complement strand
CTGGCAAAGTATTATAGCGAATGTGAGTTCTCTGAAACGTGGCCACATTCAGCGAGTGAGAATATTAAAATTTGGGAGGATGCCTGGATTTCAAATTGTGCAAACCGAAAAATTAATACTCCTAGGAGAGGTCAGTTGTTATCTAAGGTAGCAGACTTGATTGACCCTATTCTTAATACTTGGGATGAAGATCTACTCAGGCAAACATTGTGGCATGTAGATGTTCAACGAATACTCACGATCCCTATCTCACAACATGATATGCTAGATTTCATCGCTTGGAATTTCAAAAAAAATGGTATGTTTTCGGTTTGGTCTGCTTTTTGTGGAATAGGACCATCAACATGAAAATAAGTTGCGACATACCAATGGGAAGGGACGTACCATAGTTAATCTTATTTGGCATAGGGTATGGAAACTTTCTTGCCCGATAAAGGTTAAAATGTTTATTTGGCATATGCTACATGACACTCTTCCATGTTGTGTTGCGCTAGCCAATAGACATGTGAAAGTATCGCCCAATTGCCATGTCTGCTTGCCTATACCAGAAGACACAAAGCATTTGCTATTTTTATTCAATAGAGCAAAGGAAGTATGGAGAAGGTTGGGGATGGATGATATTATCGATAGATCTTGTGAAGTAGATCGTGCGGGTGAAGCGGTTTTGTAGTATTTACTTTCAATGCCAGATCATGAATTGTGTATTAACCAGAATGTACGTGAAACGATTGCCATATCAGCCTCGTACTTGTGGTGGGACGAACATAAATTGGTTCACATGTAGACTACTCAAAATGCACACCAGATTTCCATGGGAATCCAGGATCTTACGACCAATTTTGTTACTGCTTCCTTGCCAAAGGTCTCCATGAAAAAAGGGAGATGGTCTTGCCCTCCAACATGGTTTGTTAAACTTAACGTTGATGCTTTTTTGGACCATGACTTACTTAGGGGTACAATGGGAGCGGTCTTAAGAGACGGCAAAGATAGATTTATTGTTGGGGGTAACGGTAATATTGACTAGTGGATGTACTGATGAGTGAAGGTCTGGCCCTAAAATTCGGCATGTCACTGGCGCAAAGGTCGGCATGTAGTCGCATTATTATTAACTCGGATACCATGAAGGTGATTGATACCATGAAGGAAGGAGGACGATTGTCGGGGGCAGCAGCGACGATTTTTGATGATTGTTTTCATTTTTGTGATTTTACTATTTCTATATTCAAGCATTGTAAACACATAAAGTTGCTCACAAACTTGCCAGATTGGTTTGAGGAGCCAAATATTGAAATTGTATCAACCCTCATAAATGATGTAACGGTTATTATTGGGTATGACGGTTATTTAGGAAACGTAGGATAGCGTAGGATTTATTCTACCTTACCTTGTACTCAAGATGGACATGTAATCCTATATATATACCCACGAGGCTCAAGCAATAAATATCATCGATTCCATCAATCTCTCTCTTCCATTTCAACATGGTATCAGCCTAACCGATCCAACCCTAGTCGCTGCCCGCCGCTTCCGCCCTGCACGCCCCCCCGAGGCGGTCGGCCTCCATGACCGCCGCCCCGGGACGCGCCGCCCGTACCTAGGGTTCGTTCTCCGGCCATGTTGACCGGCTGCCCTAGAGTGTCCTTTTCCCGAGCAGTTGCTCCGGGATTTTCTCTCTCCCGTCAGTTATCTTGATCTGCGTTTTAATTTTTGGTTTTCTGATCTAAGAACGGTTTGTGTCGCCCGTCGCCGCTGCCGACCCCCGCACCTCTTCTCTGACATCGATGTCGACTACACTAGCCACTTTGTCATCAAACCCGGCGGCAAGGCTGGACGCGCCGCCCAAGGGACGCCTCCGTGCGTCACTGCCAGCCGCTCGTCCGTGTGGTCTCCGTTGTCGGTATGTATTTGTTTTCATCACTCCGGACATCACCGAAAACGTTGCCTCGACTCTGATCTGCGCGTCTTCCTCGCCATGGTGCATACAGCGTCGTCGTCGGCCTAATCAACCAATCACGCGTCTATCTTCGTCAAGCCATCCCCGAGCACGTGCCTACCGTCGATCGAGCCACAGGTTGTTGTCACCTCATCCCTTTGGATCGCTGGATCGCCGCTTCGAGGTCATCCTGTTAGCTGCTCCGACCAGCGCGCCGCTCCTGCCGACGCCCCTTCGGGCCATGGCGCTGCGACACACGGTTCACGCCGCCGCCCCACGATCCTCTTGACGGCTACCTCCGTGATGATCCACAAGTATAGGGGATCAATCGTAGTCCTTTTATAAGTAAGAGTGTCGAAACCAACGAGGAGCACAAGGAAATGACAAGCGGTTTTCAGCAAGGTATTTTCTACAAGCACTAAAATTATCAGTAACGAGTAGTTTGATAGTAAGATAATTTGTAACAAGTGACAAGTAGCAATAGTAACTAAGGTGCAGCAAGGTAGCCAATCCTTTTTGTTGCAAAGGACATGCCAAAATGATCTCTTATATTAAGCTAAGCATTCTTGAGGACACACGTGAATTTCATCTAGTCACTTTCATCATGTTCGTTTGATTCGCGTTTGCTATTTTGATAATTTAATATGTGGGTGGACGTGCTTGGGTGTTGTTCTTACTTGAACAAGCCTCCCACTTATGATTAACCCCTATCACAAGCATCCGCAACTATGAAAAAAGAATTAAGATAAATCTAACCACAACATTAAACATATGGATCCAAATCAGCCCCTTACAGAATAACGCATAAACTAAGGTTTAAGCTTCTATCACTCTAGCAACCCATCATCTAATTACTACTCCACAATGTAGTCCCTTAGGCCCAAAGATGGTGAAGTATCATGTATTCAATGTTCACATAACACTACTAAGGGAAACAACAACATACATACCATCAAAATATCGAACGAATACCAAATTCAAATCATTACTTATGACAAGACTTCCCCCATGTCCTCAAGAAAAAAAGTAACTACTCACAAATCATATTCATGTCCAAGATCAGAGGGGTATTGAATAGCATAATGGATATTAACATATGATCTTCCACCAAATAAACCAACTAGCATCAACTACAAGATGTAATCAACACTACTAGCAACCCACAGGTACCAATCTGAGGTTTTGATATAAAGATTGAATACAAGATATGAACTAGGGTTTGAGATGAGATGGTGCTGGTGAATACGGTGATGAATATTGGTCCTCCCATGATGAGAGGGTTTTTGGTGATGATGATGGCTTCTATTTCCCCCTCCCGGAGGGAAGTTTCCCCGGCGGAATCGCTTCGCCGGAGAGCAAAAACGCTCCTACCCAAGTTCCACCTCGAGATGGCACGCTCTATCCCGAAAGTCCTCTACTTACTTTTTTCTAGGTCAAATGGGCTTATATACCAGAAGATGGGCATCGGAGGCTGGCAAGGGCTCCCACACCAGGGCACACCCTGGGGGTGGGCGCGCCCTGGTGCCTCGTGGGTACCTGGGTGGCCCCCTCCGGTACTTCTTTGCTCCAATATTTTTTATTTATTCCAAAATAAATCTACGTGAAATTTCAGGTCATTTAAAGATGTGTAGAATAGGTATCTCTGACATAGCTCTTTCAGGTCCTGAATTCCAGTTGTCGGCAATCTTGCTCTTCATGTGAATATTGCATATTAAGAGAGAAAAGGCATTAGAATTTCTCCACAAAGTGTTATATTGATTAAAACACTATAAATAATAGTAAGAAATCATGATGCAAAATGGACATATCGACTCCTGCTATGTCTTGAGCTTGCGTTGGTTTTCCCCGAAGAGGAAGGGATGATGCAGCAGAGTAGCATAAGTATTTCCCTCAGTTCTTGAGAACCAAGGTATCAATCCAGTAGGAGCCCACACTCAAGTCCCTCGTACCTGCACAAAGCGATAGCTACTCGCAACCAACACGATTAGGGGTTGTCAAGCCCTTCACGGTCACTTACGAGAGTGAGATCTGATAGATAGAATATTTTTGGTATTTTTGATATAAAGGTGGAAAGTAAAAAGTAAAAGCAAAGTAAATAGAAAAGCAATATAAAAGTGATGGATATTGATATGATGAGAATAGACCCGGGGGCCATAGGTTTCACTAGTGGCTTCTCTCAAGAGCATAAGTATTCTACGGTGGGTGAACAAATTACTGTTGAGCAATTGATAGAATTGTGCATAATTATGAGAATATCTAGGCATGATCATGTATATAGGCATCACGTCCGTGACAAGTAGATCGAAACGATTCTGCATCTACTACTATTACTCCACTCATCGACCGCTATCCAACATGCATCTAGAGTATTAAGTTAAAAACAGAGTAACGCCTTAAGCAAGATGACATGATGTAGAGAGATAAATTCATGCAATATGAAATAAACCCCATCTTGTTATCCTCGATGGCAACGATACAATACGTGCCTTGCTGCCATCTCTTCTATCACTGGGTAAGGACACCGCAAGATCGAACCCAAAGCTAAGCACTTCTCCCATGGCAAGAACTACCAATCTAGTTGGCCAAACCAAACGGATAATTCGAAGAGACTTGCAAAGATAACCAATCATACATAAAAGAATTCAGAGAAGATTCAAATATTATTCATAGATAGACTTGATCATAAACCCACAATTCATCGATCTCAACAAACACACCGCAAAAAGAAGATTACATCGAATAGATCTCCACGAGAGAGGGGGAGAACTTTGTATTGAGATTCAAAGAGAGAGAAGAAGCCATCTAGCTACTAACTATGGACCCGAAGGTCTGAGGTAAACTACTCACACTTCATCGGAGGGCTAGATGATGTAGAAGCCCTCCGTGATGATGGCCCTCTTCCGGTGGAGCTCCGGAACAGGCCCCAAGATGGGATCTCGTGGATACAGAAAGTTGCGGCGGTGGAATTAGGTTTTTGGCTCCTGTTCTGATCGTTTGGGGGTACGTGTGTATATATAGGAGGAAGGAGTACGTCGGTGGAGCACCGAGGGGCCCACGAGGCAGGGGGCGCGCCCTAGGGGGGCGCCCCCACCCTCGTGACCACCTCTTTGATCCCTTGCAGTAGGGTCCAAGTCTCCTGGATCACGTTCGGTGAGAAAATCACGTTTCCGAAGATTTTATTCCGTTTGGACTCTGTTGATATTCTGTTCATCCGAAACACTGAAATAGGCAAAAAAACAAGCAATTCTGGGCTGGGCCTCCGGTTAATAGGTTAGTCCCAAAAATAATATAAAAGTGGAAAATAAAGCCCAATATAGTCCAAAACAGTAGATAATATAGCATGGAGCAATCAAAAATTATAGATACGTTGGAGACGTATCAGGCATCCCCAAGCTTAATTCCTGCTCGTCCTCGAGTAGGTAAATGATAAAAAGAGAATTTTTGATGCGGAGTGCTACTTGGCATAATTTCAATGCAAATCTTCTTAATTGTGGTATGAATATTCAGATTAGAAAGATTCAAGACAAAAGTTTATATTGACATAGAAAAATAATAATACTTCAAGCATACTAACAAAGCAATTATGTCTTCTCAAAATAACATGGCCAAAGAAAGTTATCCCTACAAAATCATATAGTCTGGCTATGCTCTATCTTCACCACACAAAGTATTTAAATCATGCACAACCCCGATGACAAGCCAAGCAATTGTTTCATACTCTAACTTTTTCAATCTTCACGCAATACATGAGCGTGAGCCATGGATATAGCACTATAGGTGGAATAGAATGGTGGTTGTGGAGAAGACAAAAAAGAGAAGATAGTCTCACATAAACTAGGCGTATCAACGGGCTATGGAGATGCCCATCAATAGATATCAATGTGAGTGAGTAGGGATTGCCATGCAACGGATGCACTAGAGCTATAAATGTATGAAATCTCAACAAAAGAAACTAGTGGGTGTGCATCCAACTTGCTTGCTCACGAAGACCTAGGGCAATTTGAGGAAGCCCATCATTGGAATATACAAGCCAAGTTCTATAACGTAAAATTCCCACTAGTATATGAAAGTGACAACATATGAGACTCTCTATATGAAGAACATGGTGCTACTTTGAAGCACAATATATGAGACTTGCTATATCATGGTGCTACTTTGAAGCACAAGTGTGGAAAAAGGATAGTAGCATTGCCCCCTTTTTTTTGGGCCTTCTTTTTTTTCTTTGGCCTTGCTTTTTTTGGGACAATGCTCTATTGAATGATGATCATCACACTTCTATTTATTTACAACTCAATGATTACAACTTGATACTAAAACAAAGTATGACTCTATATGAATGCCTCCGGCGGTGTACCGGGATATGCAATGAATCACGAGTGACAAGTATGAAAGAATTATGAACGGTGGCTTTGCCACAAATACTATGTCAACTACATGATCATGCTAAGAAATATGACAATGATGGATGTGTCATGATGAACTAGATGGTGGAAAGTTGCATGGCAATATATCTCGGAATGGCTATGGAAATGCCATAATAGGTAGGTATGGTGGCTGTTTTGAGGAAGGTATATGGTAGGTGTATGATACCGGCGAAAGGTGCGCGGTATTAGAGAGGCTAGCAAGGGTGGAAGGGTGAGAGTGCGTATAATCCATGGACTCAACATTAGTCATAAAGAACTCATATACTTATTGCAAAAATTTAGAAGTTATCAAAGCAAAGTATTACGCGCATGCTCCTAGGGATAGATTGGTAGGAAAAGACCATCGCTCGTCCCCGACCACCACTCATAAGAAAGACAATCAATAAATAAATCATGCTACGACTTCATCACATAACGGTTCACCATACGTGCATGCTACGGGAATTACAAACTTCAACACAAGTATTCTTTAAATTCACAACTACTCAACTAGCATGACTTTAATATTATCACCTCCATATCTCAAAACAATTATCATGCTTCAATCTTTTCTTAGTATTCAACACACTCAAAAGAAAGTTTAACAAATCTTGAATACCAAGCATATTACTATTAGGAAAATTACCATGCTATTAAGAGACTCTCAAATTAATTTAAGTGAAGCATGAGAGATCAATAGTTTCTTTAAAACATATCCACCACTGTGCTCTAAAAGATCTAAGTGAAGCACATAGAGCAAAATTATATAGCTCAAAAGATATAAGTGAAGCACATAGAGCAAAATTATCTAGCTCAAAAGATATAAGTGAAGCACATAGAGCAAACTTATCTAGCTCAAAAGATATAAGTGAAGCACATAGAGCAAAATTATCTAGCTCAAAAGATATAAGTGAAGCACATAGAGCATCTTATTAAATTTTAATTCATGTATGGCTCTCTCAAAAGGTGTACATCAAGGATGATTGTGGCATACTAACAAACAAAGACACAAATAATACAAGACGCTCCAAGCAAAACACATATCATGTTGGTGAATAAAAATATAGCTCCAAGTAAATTACCGATGGAAGTGGACGAAAGAGGGGATGCCTTCCGGGGCATCCCCAAGCTTTGACTTTTTGGTGTCCTTGGATTATCTTGGGGGTGCCATGGGCATCCCCAAGCTTAGGCTCTTTCCACTCCTTGTTCCATGATCCATCAAAAGAATTCACCCAAAACTTGAAAACTTCACAACACAAAACTCAAAATAGAAAACTCGTGAGCTCCGTTAGCGAAAGAAAACAAAAGACCACTTCAAGGTACTGTAATGAACTCATTTATTTATATTGGTGTTAAACCTACTGTATTCCAACTTCTATATGGATTATAAACTATTTTACTAGCCATAGATTCATCAAAATAAGCAAACAACACACGAAAAACAGAATCTGTCAAAAACAGAACAGTCTGTAGTAATCTGTAGCTAGCGCAAGATCTGGAACCCCAAAAATTCTAAAATAAATTTCTGGACGTGAGGAATTTATCTATTAATCATCTGCAAAAAATAATTAACTAAATATCACTTTCAAATAAAAATTACAGCAGTTCTCGTGAGCGCTAAAGATCTCTCTCTGGACAGCAAGTTCAACAAGACTTTCCCCAAGTCTTCCCAACGGTTCTACTTGGCACAAACACTAATTAAACACAAAAAACACAACCAAAACAGAGGCTAGAATAATTTATTTATTACTAAACAGGAGCAAAAAGCAAGGAATAAAAATAAAATTGGGTTGCCTCCCAACAAGCGCTATCGTTTAACGCCCCTAGCTAGGCATAACAAGCAAGGATAGATCTAGGTATTGCCATCTTGATTCTTAATTCTTTTAGCGATGTTATGCTCGAATCCGGGAGGTTCCTTACGTTTCCCTTCATATTCAGAGATCTTGAGATCTAAAGAATCCAACCGCTTATTGCAAAGAGTAATCAACATATTCATGCGGTGAAGATTTAAGCTAACGCTCTTAAGAGGTTCAAGAGATTTCTGTAAAATCTTAGTTACTTCGCAATTTTTCAAAAACTTGCGTTTTCTCTTGGGTATGATGGAGCCCCTTTTGTTGAGGTAAAGTTCCTACTATACCTTCTATAATTTCATGCGCGATACTGGGATCAATTTCAATAAAATTGCCCTTGGCAACACAATCTAAAAGTTGTCTATGAGACAAATTAAGCCCAACATAAAAGTTGCGAAGCAAAATTCTGAAATTTACTTCTAGGGTGCATTTACGATAAGATTCCATCATTCTAAACCAAGCATCCTAAGTTTTCTCCTTGCTTTTGTTTGAAGTGAAGGACTTCAAACTCAGGGGACATAGGAGCAGAAAGAGGACTAGCCATGACAAAGCAAACAAAGAGGCAAACAGAGAGGGAGGATAGAGAGAGAGGGCGAATAAAACGGCAAGGGTGAATTGGGGGGAGAGGAAAACGAGAGGCAAATGGCAAATAATGTAATGCGAGAGATAGGGATTGTGATGGGTACTTGGTATATTGACTTTTTGCGTAGACTCCCCGGCAAGCGCCAGAAATCCTTCTTGCTACGTCTTGAGCTTGCGTTGGTTTTCCCCGAAGAGGAAGGGATGATGCAACAGAGTCACGTAAGTATTTCCCTCAGTTTTTGAGAACCAAGGTATCAATCCAGTAGGAGCCCACACTCAAGTCCCTCGTCCCACGCTCAATCCAGTAGAACCAAGGTATTTTTGGTATTTTTGATAAAGATGCAAAGTAAAAAGTAAAAGAAAAGTAAATAGCAAAGCAATATAAAAGTGATGGAGATTGATATGATGAGAATAGACCCGGGGGCCATAGGTTTCACTAGTGGCTTCTCTCAAGAGCATAAGTATTCTACGGTGGGTGAACAAATTACTGTTGAGCAATTGATAGAATTGTGCATAATTATGAGAATATCTAGGCATGATCATGTATATAGGCATCACGTCCATGACAAGTAGATCGAAACGATTCTGCATCTACTACTATTACTCCACTCATCGACCACTATCCAGCATGCATCTAGAGTATTAAGTTAAAAACAGAGTAACGCCTTAAGTAAGATGACATGATCTAGAGAGATAAATTAATGCAATATGAAATAAGCCCCATCTTGTTATCCTCGATGGCAACGATACCGTACGTGCCTTGCTGCCCCTTCTGTCACTGGGTAAGGACACCGCAAGATCGAACCCAAAGCTAAGCACTTCTCCCATGGAAAGAACTACCAATCTAGTTGGCCAAACCAAACGGATAATCCGAAGAGACTTGCAAAGATAACCAATCATGCATAAAAGAATTCAGAGAAGATTCAAATATTATTCATAGATAGACTTGATCATAAACCCACAATTCATCGGTCTCAACAAACACACCGCAAAAAGAAGATTACATCGAATAGATCTCCACAAGAGAGGGGGAGAACTTTGTATTGAGATTCAAAGAGAGAGAAGAAGGCATCGAGCTACTAACTATGGACCCAAAGGTCTAAGGTAAACTACTCACACTTCATCGGAGGGGCTAGGATGATGTAGAAGTCCTTCGTGATGACGACCCTCTTCCGGCGGAGCTCCGGAACAGGGCCCAAGATGGGATCTCGTGGATACAGAAAGTTGTGGCGGTGGAATTAGGTTTTTGGCTCCTGTTCTGATCGTTTGGGGGTACGTGTGTATATATAGGAGGAAGGAGTACGTCGGTGGAGCACTGAGGGGCCCACAAGGCAGGGGGCACGCCCTGGGGGGGGCGCCCCCCACCCTCGTGACCCACCCTTCTTTGATCCCTTGCAGTAGGGTCCAAGTCTCCTGGATCATATCGGGACGAGAGAAAATCACGTTTCCGAAGATTTTATTCCGTTTGGACTCCGTTTGATATTTTGTTCAATCCGAAACACTGAAGTAGGCAAAAAACAGCAATTCTGGGCTGGGCCTCCGGTTAATAGGTTAGTCCCAAAAATAATATAAAAGTGGAAAATAAAGCCCAATATAGTCCAAAACAGTAGATAATATAGCATGGAGCAATCAAAAATTATAGATACGTTGGAGACGTATCAACTCCCCAAGCTTAGGTAGATGCAGGTAGGAGTCGGTCTACTTGTCATGGACATGATGCCTATATATGTGATCATTGCCATGAATACATCATAACTATGCGCTTTTCTATCAATTACCCAACAATAAATTTTTTACCAACCGTATGCTATGTGTTCGAGAGAGAAGCCTCTAGTGAAAACTATGGCCCCCGGGTCTACTTTAATCATATTACTAAAACCAAAAATACTTTGCTGCAATTTATTCCCTTCATTTTTGTTTTGCAATTTATCTATCTACCACTACAAGATTTGACCTTTGCAAGTAACAATGTAACACCCACGATGCGGCTATATCTCCCACGTGTCGGAGCATGACTTAGAGGCATAACCACATAGTAGGCATGTCCCAGGAGGGGTAATCTTTACACATCCCATGTACTGAATAAGAAAGGGATAAAGAGTTGGCTTACAATCGCCACTTCACACAATACATAAATATAGCATTACATCATCCAGAATACAATCAAGGTCAGACTATGGAACCAAATAAAGAAAGACCACCCCAAACAATAGGTCCCCGATCGCCCCGACTGGGCTCCACTACTGATCAACTGGAAACGAAACAACACAGCGAACACGATCTTCATCGAGCTCCCACTTGAGCTCAGCTGTGTTACCTGCACTTGAATCATCAGCACCTGCAACTGTTTTGGAAGTATCTGTGAGCCACGGGGAGTCAGCATTTTCACACCCCCGCGATCAAGACTATTTAAGCTTATAGGAAGGAAAAAGGTAGTGAGGTGGAGCTGCAGCAAGCACTAGCATATATGGTGGCTAACTTATGCAAATGAGAGCGAGAAGAGAAGAAAAGCTCGGTCGAGAAGCTATAATGATCAAGAAGTGATCCTGAAACTACTTACTTTCAAGCATAACACGAGACCGTGTTCTCTTCCTGGACTCCGCCAAAAAGAGACCATCACAGCTACACATGCGGTTGATGCATTTTAATTAACTTAAGTGTCAAGTTTTCTACAACCAGACATTAACAAATTCCCATCTGCCCATAACCACGGGCATGACTTTCGAAAGTTCAAAACCCTGCAGGGGTGTCCCAACTTAGCCCATCACAAGCTCTCACGGTCAACGAAGGATATTCCTTCTCCCAGGACGACCCAATCAGACTCGGAATCCCGGTTACAAGACATTTCGACAATGGTAAAACAAGACCAGCAAAGCCACCCGATGTGCCGACAAATCCTGATAGGAGTCGCACGTATCTTGTTCTCAGGGCACAACGGATGGGCAAGACGTCGGGTTGGCATAAACCCTGGTTGCCCAGGGGGGCGCCGGACATCGCCCAGTTTGGATCAACACTCAGAGGAGCACTGGCCCAGGGGTTTAAAATAAAGATGACCCTTGAGTCTGCAGAACCCAAGGGAAAAAGGCTTAGGTGGCAAATGGCAAAACCAAGTTTGGACCTTGCTGGAGGAGTTTTATTCAAAGCGAACTATCAAGGGGGTCCCATTCCCCCAACCGCGTAAGGAACGCAAAATCAAGGAACATAACACCAGTATGACGGAAACTAGGGCGGCAAGAGTGGAACAAAACACCAGGCATAAGGCCGAGCCTTCCACCCTTTACCAAGTATATAGGTGCATTAAAGTAAACAAGATATAATAATGATATCCCAACAACAACCATGTTCCAACATGGAACAGACTCCATCTTCACCTACAACTAGCAACGCTATAAGAGGGGCTGAGCAAAGCGGTAACATAGCCAAACAACGGTTTGCTAGGAAAGGTGGGTTAGAGGCTTTTCATGGCAATATGGGAGGCAAGATATAGCAAGTGGTAGGTATCATGGCATAGCAAAAGAGCGAGCAACTAGCAAGCAAAGATAGAAGTGATTTCGAGGGTATGGTCATCTTGCCTGCAAAGTTCTCCGAGTTGACGAAAGCTTGAACCTCGTAAGTGTACTCAACGGGTTCCTCGATCACGAACTCGTCTCCCGGCTCTACCCAAGGCAAGCACACAACCAAAAGACCAACAATCAATCACGGTGCAATGCGCAAGCAACATGATGCAAAACATGGCATGCTATGCGGGATGTGATATGCAATGCATATGCATGCTCCGAAAGGGAAGGATTGATCAAGGCATCAACTTGGCAAACCAAGTGTGCCGCTGGAAAGATGAGATGATTTCGGTCAAAATCGGTATAAAGATCACCGGAATCAGATGCACGGTTTGCAAATGGCAAGCAAAACAATAATGGCACAATTCTATGATTAACAGCATGATGCCATCTAGAGTGCAACAAGAAACTAAGCTACTGCACCCCAACATAGCAACAAATGACATGACAGTGATCTACTCAAGATGCTTGACAAAAGATGAACACTGAGCTACGGCTAATTCACACAATAGCAGGTTCAAACAAGCATGGCAAAAAATGCAAAAGATATCAGCATCACAGACTTAGTGAAAATAATAACATGTCAGGAATTAAACATCAGGAAGCAATGTTTAGAGCAAGCAAACAACATGCTACAGGATCAGATCATAGCAATACAAGGCATGGCATGAATCTACTCAATGCATAGCACAAAACTCCCTTACTAACCATAAGCCAAAAAGGATCAGAAGATATGATGGCACCCATGTAAACATAGCAAGTTTCATTAATAGATTCAGACTTAGCAAAAACTGAGCATGGCATAAATAGAAATATGAAGGCCTCTTTGCGAGCTCGATTCACTCATCACAAGGCATTGCATGACAAGATAAGCATACTACCAGCAAGAAGACATGATCATGAAGCTAACCAAAGCAAGAACAAGCTCATAGCATGCATGGATCAACTACAACAACATTGGCAAAATTGATTAACCGTAAACAATCTGCCAGGAACATTTTATAGCAAAAGTAGAGCAAGATTGAGTCATGCTAGGGTACTCCATAAATGCAAACAGGGGCATGGATGGATAGAGCATAACCATATGTCCAAAACATCCTTACTGAAGCAACTCAAAATAAGCATGGATCTCTCTGTAGCAACATGAATACATGGCATAAAAATAACAGCAGAGCAAAGACTTAGTAAAATTCTAAGTCTCTGAAAGCAGCAATATCACGAGAGCTACTTTGCATGCTTGTGCTAGTCACCACATTGATCACAAAAATACATGGCATACACCCCTGTAAAGATGGCATGGCATAACCCAAAACACATGTAGAGCTCGTGCCCATATGCAGCACACAACAATTGTAGCAAAAATGACAAAAGCTCATACTCTGCTAAGAATCAGCACCTAACATTTTGTAGCACTCTTGCACCCACGACTTGGGCATCAAGATGGACTCAAACAAGCATGGCACAATGGAACAAAATGAAGAGCACATCATGATGAACATTTTCATATATCATGCATGCAAAACGGATCTACGGATGAGGAGTTATGGCATGTCAAACATGGCACCAGAATTCAGACATTACGAGGACTTAGGCGAAATATACCCTCCGAAAAGTTGGACGAAGGGGATCGGGATGGAGCAGTCCAGGCGCGGGCATGTTTGCTTCGGGTTCCTGGTGGATCTCATCCAACTCGACGGGATCCGACGACGAGGCGGCCGGCGATGGCGAATCCGGCGAGCAGCAGCGTGGTTCGAGGGCGGGAAGGGGCGGAGGAGGTCCGGCGGGCACCGGCTCCAGTCGCCGGCGGGAGGAGCAGGGGCGGCGCGCGGGGCGGCGGCCGCGGACGATGTCGGCGAGGCGGCAGCGGCGCGCGCGCAACGGAGCTTGCGGCGCTGGAGACCGGGCGGCGGGGCGAGGCGCGTGGAGGGCGCGGGCCGCGGGGGCCGGCGACGGCCCGGAGGGCTGGCGGGCGCGGGGCGGAGGAGAGTCCACGTGGCGCGACAAGATTCGCCGGGCGCGGCGGCGCGGACACATCCAGCTCGGGATAGACATGTCCGGCGGCGGGAGGTGGAAGAAGACTAGGGTTAGACCCGAAATTTCGGAGGAGATCACACATATATATATATATAGGTAGGGGGGTTTGGAGTCTCCAAATGAGGTGCGGTTTGCAGCCACGCGATCGTGATCCGACGGCCGAGAGGATGGAGGGGGTTTGGATGGGTTTATGGGCCATTTTGGAGGGGTGTTCGGCTGCAACACACACGAGGCCTTTACGGTTCCCCGGTTAACCGTTGGAGTATCAAACAAACTCCAAATGGCACGAAATTGACAGGCGGTCTACCGGTGGTGTACCAAGGCCGCTTGGCAAATCTCGGTCCATTCCGAGGAATGTTTAACACCCGCTCACGAAAAGAGGCAAAAGGGGGCGCCGGAGGACGTAGGAGTGTCGGATTGAGAAACGGACAACGGGGAAAATGCTCGGATGCATGAGACGAACATGTATGCAAATGCGATGCACATGATGACATGATATGAAATTCATGACACGAACAAAATGCAAAAATGCAAAAACGAAAAACAAAACCCAACCACGAAGGGAAACTCATATCGCATCTCCGGAAAAGGCAAGAGTCGGAGTACGAATATGGAAAGTTGTATCCGGGGCGTTACAAATGAGTTCAAGGGAATTGACAACCCTCTTGCCCGTGTTGGGTGCAAGTATTTCCTTTTTGTGTGCAGGTGCTGAAGACGGGAATTTGCGTGGTTCTCTTATTGGTTCGATAACCTTGGTTCTCACTGAGGGAAATACTTATTTCTACTATACTGCTTCACCCCTCCTCTTCGGGGAAAATCCCAATGTGGTTTACAAGTAGCACACTTATCATCACGAGAGGAGGTGGGAGCGACCTTTGTAAGGGGTACCCTATAACTAAATATTTTGAAGAAACACGAAGATCTACCTCTATAAAAACAAAGAAACATGGTATAGATATAGAGACGCAATTAACAGAGTCCTAAAAAGCTCTAGCTGGCTGGCAGAACACCCCTCCTTGTTTTTCTGTCTTGCAAAAAACTAAGGTGAATAGGGTTTTCTCCTCTGCCCGGTAAAGCCACTGTGCCCCCCTCCCCCCCTCTATGGTTTGTATCTAAGAGGGGAGATGGAGAGGGGGCTAGTTGGTTTTTCCGATGTGTAGTCTTGTTTCGTGGAGCGTTGTAGGTCTTCGTTCTCGTGTCTTAGTGGCGATGTTGAGGTGGTGTGCCATCGTAACATTCGAATAAGTACCTTCGCCTCCTCCCTGTGTGATGGTGTTCACTTCAACATTGGTGGCGGACTAGTGAGAGCATGGTGCCATGGATCTGGGTAGTAATATCTATTGAGCAACGTGTCAAAAGTTTGGTTTCGTACTTATGACCGGAGTGATACTTAATCTGTGCTCATCGAACATTCGAATAAGTACCTTCGGCCTCCTCCCTGTGTGATGGTGTTCACTTCAACATTGGTGGCGGACTAGTGAGAGCATGGTGCCATGGATCTGGGTAGTAATATCTATTGAGCAACGTGTCAAAAGTTTGGTTTCGTATGGTGCTTTGTCCTCTACCGGCAGTGATACTGGGGGTTTGAGTAATCTTCTTCTAGGGCTTTGTCGGGTTAATGCATTTCGTATGTCTGTGTAGACGTTCTACAAGAGTGGGAAAGACCGATAGCTGCATCACAGGTCTATGATGATGTATGATGATGGGGATGAACATTCATTTTGCTTGGCATGCATGATGGTTGGTCCAGAGTCATCGTCCACGCACTTCAAGAGGGGTGGCTCCAAGCCAGAGCTTTGACAAGCTTGGGGCACGATTCTACGGGCGTTCGATCTGCATTGTCCTTGTCCCATCCTTAGAGACGGGTTTCAATTGTGATTGCCAAAAGCTTAGACGATCAGAGTTTAGTTGGTGCTTAATTTGTACGTTGGTCGATTTCCCCCCTTTTCATGTACATACAATATTTGAATATCTCTCTCTGTGTGTGTGTGTGTGTGTTGTAGGCAGGAACTCCCTCACTTTCGAGTAAAAAATGAACCTATCTACCCAAGGCAAGCTTATTTGATCCATCCCATCAATGATTGTCATTTACACATGTAATTTTCTGTGGGAGACGCCAAAGGTAATATCCATGGCAGGACCCTCGTGCAATGACATTTATTACTATTATAGGGGCATGAGAAATGCTTGAATTGTAGACATATTTTGTGCACAAAATAAATATAAATAAATACCATAGGCATCTATACACAACAAACACAACAATATACATAAAATGGAACTAACCTAATAAACTGACATGAAAACATTGTGTACATTGATAATTTACAACAATGATGATTTTTAGATCTTCTATACAACTCATCTCACTTTCTTTCTTATGTTGTTGCCTGATACGTCTCCAACGTATCTATAATTTTTGATTGTTCCATGCTATTATATTATCTGTTTTGGATGTTAATGGGCTTTATTTTACACTTTTATATTATTTTTGGGACTAACCTATTAACCGGAGGCCCAGCCCAAATTGCTGTTTTTTTTGCCTATTTCAGTGTTTCGTAGAAAAGGAATATCAAACGGAGTCCAAACGGAATGAAACCTTCGGGAACGTGATTTTTGGAACAAACGTGATCCAGAGGACTTGGAGTGGACGTCAAGCAATCAACGAGGCGGCCACGAGGCAGGGGGCGGCCCATCCCCCTGGGCGCGCCTCCCACCCTCGTGGACCCCTTGTGGCTCCCTGACCGACTTCTTTCGCCTATATATGTCCATATACCCTAAAACCATCGGGGAGCAGAATAGATCGGGTGTTCCGTCGCCAGAAGCCTCCGTAGCCACTGAAAACCAATCTAGACCCATTCCGGCACCCTGTCGGAGGGGGGAATCCCTCTCCGGTGGCCATCTTCATCATCCCGGCGCTCTCCATGATGAGGAGGGAGTAGTTCACCCTCGGCTGAGTGGTATAAAATGTACCCAGTTCCAGTATAGTGGTATTGAGTGTCTCTCTTTCTCTCATGTTCTTGAGTTGGCACGATCTTGATGTATCGCGAGCTTTGCTATTATATTTGGATCTTATGATGTTTCTCCCCCTCTACTCTCTTGTGATGAATTGAGTTTTCCCTTTGAAGTTATCTTATCGAATTGAGTCTTTAAGGATTTGAGAACACTTGATGTATGTCTTGCATGTGCTTATCTATGGTGACAATGGGATATCACGTGATCCACTTGATTTATGTTTTGGTGATCAACTTGTGAGTTCCGTGACCTCGTGAACTTATGCATTAGGGTTGGCACATGTTTTCGTCTTGACTCTCCGGTAGAAACTTTGGGGCACTCTTTGAAGTTCTTTGTGTTGGTTGAATAGATGAATCTGAGATTGTGTGATGCATATCGTATAATCATACCCACGGATACTTGATGTGACATTCGAGTATCTAGGTGACATTAGGGTTTTGGTAGATTTGTGTCTTAATGTGTTATTCTAGTACGAACTCTATGATAGATCGACCAGAAAGGATAACTTTGAGGTGGTTTCATACCCTACCATAATCTCTTCGTTTGTTCTCCGCTATTAGTGACTTTGGAGTGACTCTTTGTTGCATGTTGAGGGATAGTTATATGATCCAATTATGTTATTATTGTTGAGAGAACTTGCACTAGTGAAAGTATGAACCCTAGGCCTTGTTTCCTAGCATTGCAATACCGTTTGTGCTCACTTTTACCACTTGTTACCTTGCTGTTTTTATATTTTTCAGATTACAAAAACCATTATCTACTATCCATATTGTACTTGTATCACCATCTCTTCGTCGAACTAGTGCACCTATGCAATTTACCATTGTATTGGGTGTGTTGGGGACACAAGAGACTCTTTGTTATTTAGTTGCAGGGTTGCTTGAGAGAGACCATCTTCATCCTACGCCTCCCACGGATTGATAAACCTTAGGTCATCCACTTGGGGGAAATTTGCTACTGTCCTACAAACCTCTGCACTTGGAGGCTCAACAACGTCTACAAGAAGAAGGTTGTGTAGTAGACATCAAGCTCTTTTCTAGCGCCGTTGCCGGGGAGGTTAGTTCTTGAAGGTATATCTTTAGATCTTGCAATCGAATCTTTTAGTTTATTGTTTTATCACTAGTTTAGTTTATAAAAGAAAATTACAAAAAAATGGAATTGAGTTTGCCTCATACGCTTCATCTTTTTAATATCTTTCGTGAGAATGGTGGAAAGGAAAATTGTGCTCAAGTGCTAGAAGAAGTCTATAAAATGTTTGGCACTAAATCTTTGAATGATGAGCATGATTGGAATGTTGTTAGTATGAACTCCTTGAATATTCCATAGTACTAATGATGATTGCACCAGTCATGATGAAAATGTCTCTTATAAGCATGTCAACTTTTGTGGAGTGCATAGAGTTTGCAAGTACACACCAAATAGGGAAGATAGATTTTGCAAGAGGCATAAGTATTTAGAAACTAAATGGTTGCAAGAGAGGCTTATGTTTGTGTTGAAAATTTAAAATTTCTTCACCATACTTGTGAACTTTGCAATGAACATGGTCATTTAAATCTCCAATGCAAATTGTTTCATGATCGTATCGTGTCCAAAAATTGTGATGATTTGATTTTCCTTGCACATCATAATGAACTTAGTTTGCTTTTGGGTTATGAAGAAATGAAACGTATAACTAAGCATATTCCAGAATATAACCTTGAGAAATTCCTCGATATTGATCTAGAAGAAATTTTTATGTATTGTGCGGTGAATTGCATTGAAAATCCTTATATTGCCAATTACATAAAGAAAAGAAAACAAATAGAGGATGAAGAGAATACTAATGAAAGGGAAGAGACTTCCCAATATCCTCCTATTATTTCTTATGATGAATCAGGTAACGAGGAGGAGCCTTCTATTCAACCAATCTCATCAATAAGGAGCTCCAAAGAGGATTGAACCCACAATGTGAAGAAAGAAAAAAGAAAAGAATGAAAAATGTATCCCTCCCAAATGATGTTGCTCCTATTACTCATTGTGATGATGATAATTGTTATACTATTGGTGCTATCCATACTATTAATGATGAGAGTGATTATGCTTATGATATGAAAAGGCCCAAGCTTGGGGATGCTATGTTTGATGAGAATGCCATGTTTGAGAATATATTTGTTGCAATGCTAGTAAAAAAAGTTTATAAACCATAGATAAGTTGGAATACAGTAGGTTTAACACCAAATATAAATCAATAATGAGGTTCATTACAGTACCTGAAAGTGGTTGGGTTTTTTTCTTTTACTAACCGAAACTCACGAAGATTTTCTTTTAAGTTTTGTGTTGTGAAGTTTTCAAGTTTTGGGTAAAGATTTGATGGATTATGGAACAAGGAGTGGCAAGAGCCTAAGCTTGGGGATGCCCATGGCACCCCAAGGTAAAATACAAGGACACCAAAAGCCTAAGCTTGGGGATGCCCCGGAAGGCATCCCCTCTTTCGTCTTCGTCCATCGGTAACTTTACTTGGAGCTATATTTTTATTCGCCACATGATATGTGTTTTGCTTGGAGCGTCTTGTATGATTTGAGTCTTTGCTTTTTAGTTTACCACAATCATCTTGTTGTACACACCTTTTGGGAGAGACACACATGAATTGGAATTTATTAGAATACTCTATGTGCTTCACTTATATCTTTTGAGCTATATAGTTTTTGCTCTAGTGCTTTCGCTTATATCTTTTAGAGCACGCGGTGTTTTATTTTATAGAAATAATTGATCTCTCATGCTTCACTTATATCATTTTAGTCCTTTTAGAACAGCATGGTAATTCACTTTGGCTATAAATTTTAAATGCTAAGAGAAGTTGGATGCTTGATAGATGGTTTTGAGATATAAAGGTGGTAATATTAGAGTGAGCTAGTTGAGTAATTGTGAATTGATTGTAATATACTTGTGTTGAAGTTGACAAGTCCCTAGCATGCATCGTATGGTGAAAGTTATGTGACAAATTTGAAGCATGGGGTGTTCTTTGATTGCTTTCCTTATGAGTGGCGGTCGGGGACGAGCGATGGTCTTTTCCTACCAATCTATCCCCCTAGGAGCATGCGCGTAAGTTCTTGGTTTTGATGACTTGTAGATTTTTGCAATAAGTATGTGAGTTCTTTATGACTAATGTTGAGTCCATGGATTATACGCACTCTCACCCTTCCATCATTGCTAGCCTCTTTGGTACCGTGCATTGCCCTTTCTCACCTTGAGAGTTGGTGCAAACTTCGCTGGTGCATCCAAACCCCGTGATATGATACACTCTATCACACATGAGCCTCCTTATATCTTCCTCAAAACAGCCACCATACCTACCTATTATGGCATTTCCATAGCCATTCCGAGATATATTGCCATGCAACTTTCCACCGTTTCATTTATTATGACACGCATCATCATTGTCATATTGCTTTGCATGATCATGTAGTTGACATCGTATTTGTGGCAAAGCCACCATTCATAATTTTTTCATACATGTTCACTCTTGATTCATCGCAATCCCGGTACACCCCCGGAGGCATTCACATACAATCATAGTTTGTTCTAAGTATCGAGTTGTAATTCTTGAGTTGTAAGAAAATAAAAGTGTGATGATCATCATTAGAGCATTGTCCCATGTGAGGAAAGGACGATGGAGACTATGATTCCCCCACAAGTCGGGATGAGACTCCAGACGAAAAAAAGATAAAGAAAAGAGGCCAAAAGAAAGAAAAAAGAAAGAAGGCCCAAATATATATATATATATATAAATGAGAGAAAAAGAGAGAAGGGACAATGTTACTATCCTTTTTTTCCACTTGTGCTTCAAAGTAGCACCATGATCTTCATGATAGAGAGTCTCTTATTTTGTCACTTTCATATACTAGTGGGAATTTTTCATTATATAACTTGGCTTGTATATTCCAATGACGGGCTTCCTCAAATGCCCTAGGTCTTCGTGAGCAAGCGAGTTGGATGCACACCCACTTAGTTTCATTGATGAGCTTTCATATATTTATAGCTCCAATGCATCCGTTGCATGGCAATCGCTCTCCTTGCATTGACATCAATCGGTGGGTATCTCCATAGCCCATTGCTTATCCGCGTCAATGTGAGACTTTCTCCCTTTTTGTCTTCTCACACAACCTCAATCATCATATTCTATTCCACCCATAGTGCTATGTCCATGGCTCGCACTCATATATTGCGTGAAAGTTGAAAGAGTTTGAAAAGGCTAAGTATGAAACAATTGCTTGGCTTGTCATTGGGGTTGTGCATGATGAGAGCATTTTGTGTGACGAAAATGAAGCATGGCCAAACTATATGACTTTGTAGGGATAAGTTTTCTTTGGCTATGGTATTTTGATAAGACATAATTGCTTGATTAGCATACTTGGAGTATTACTATTTTTATGCCAACAATAAACTTTTATCTTGAATCTTTCAGATCTGAACATTCATGCCACAATAGAGAAAAATACATTGAAGAATATTCTAGGAAGCATTCCACATTAAAAATTCTGTTTTTATCATTTACCTACTCGAGGACGAGCAGGAATTAAGCTTGGGGATGCTGATACGTCTCCAACGTATCTATAATTTTTTATTGTTCCATGCTATTATATTATCTGTTTTGGATGTTAATGGGCTTTATTTTACACCTTTATATTATTTTTGGGACTAACCTATTAACCGGAGGCCCAGCCCAAATTGCTACTTTTTTGCCTATTTCAGTGTTTCGTAGAAAAGGAACATCAAACGGAGTCCAAACGGAATGAAACCTTCCGGAACGTGATTTTTGGAACAAACGTGATCCAGGAGACTTGGAGTGGACGTCAAGCAATCAACGAGGCGGCCACGAGGCAGGGGGCGCCCTACCCCCCTGGGCACGCCCTCCACCCTCGTGGCTCCCCTGACCTTCTATTTCGCCTATATATGTCCATATACCCTAAAAATATCGTAGAGATAGAATAGATCGGGTGTTCCGCCACCAGAAGCCTCTGTAGCCACTGAAAACCAATCTAGACGTTCCGGCACCCTGCCGGAGGGGGGAATCCCTCTCTTGGCCATCTTCACATGGTCTCTCCATGATGAGGGGGAGTAGTTCACCCTCGGTGGTATGTACCAGGCTATGTGTTTGATCTCTCTCTCTCTCTCTTCATGTTAGTTGGCCATCTGTTCGCGAGCTTTGCTTTTCTGATGCTCCCCCTCTACTCTCTTGTGATGAATTGAGTTTTCCCTTTGAAGTTATCTTATCGGATTGAGTCTTTAAGGATTTGAGAACACTTGATGTATGTCTTGCATGTGCTTATCTGTGGTGACAATGGGATATCACGTGATCCACTTGATGTATGTTTTGGTGATCAACTTGCGAGTTCCGTGACCTCGTGAACTTATGCATTAGGGTTGGCACACGTTTTCGTCTTGACTCTCCGGTAGAAACTTTGGGGCACTCTTTGAAGTTCTTTGTGTTGGTTGAATAGATGAATCTGAGATTGTGTGATGCATATCGTATAATCATACCCACAGATACTTGAGGTGACATTGGAGTATCTAGGTGACATTAGGGTTTTGGTTGATTTGTGTCTTAAGGTGTTATTCTAGTACGAACTCTAATAGATCGATCAGAAGGAGAACTTTGAGGTGGTTTCGTACCCTACCATAATCTCTTCATTTGTTCTCCGCTATTAGTCACTTTGGAGTAACTCTTTGTTGCATGTTGAGGGATAGCTATATGATCCAATTATGTTATTATTGTTGAGAGAACTTGCACTAGTGAAAGTATGAACCCTAGGCCTTGTTTCCTAGCATTGCAATACCGTTTGTGCTCACTTCTACCACTTGTTACCTTGCTCTTTTTATATTTTTCAGATTACAAAAACCATTATCTACTATCCATATTGCACTTGTATCACCATCTCTTCGTCGAATTAGTGCACCTATACAATTTACCATTGTATTGGGTGTGTTGGGGACACAAGAGACTCTTGGTTATTTGGTTGCAGGGTTGCTTGAGAGAGACCATCTTCATCCTACGCCTCCACGGATTGATAAACCTTAGGTCATCCACTTGGGGGGAATTTGCTACTGTCCTACAAACCTCTGCACTTGAAGGCCCAACAATCGTCTACAAGAAGAAGGTTGTGTAGTAGACATCATTGCCTTCATGTGTACTTCGTATATTGTTGTTGCCTTCACGTGTATTTTTGTCTAATTCATGTTCATCACAACCTTCAAGTCTTGCCGGCTTAACATGAATTAGACAGAAGCGCTCTTTGAAGACACTCACATACACCTCTTTTCCAAGTTAAAGACTATCCAAACTTGCGGAATTTTCACCTACGGCAGGTTTGTATTGTCTTTAACATAAAGGAAGGTTTTATATGGTTCTTTCCTTTCACCAATGATTGATTGAAAAATTTGTTCTATTTAATGCCACACATGCAATGTTTTATAAGTATCATTTCTCATACAAAAATGCTAGACATACGGGTGGTTGGCTTACAAACTGGATTTGCACGCGTGTTCGTCCGTCTTCCATTTACATATTTCTATTGCGCACTAAGAAAATATATGTTACTTTAGTTTTAGTGGTCATGATTAATGCATGTACATATTACTGTGTGTGCTTGATATGGTACCATTCCCTTGAAAAAATGTAAAAAAAGTTTAATTGGTTAGGTTTCCTATTGTCGAACCTACCTACCATGGTTCAAGTACTAGACTTAGCATGAATGTTCGTTTCTTTTGAATATATTCAGACTTTTCCTATTCTTTGAGTTGTACGGCATGCACATCAACTGCGAGTTGCATGTGGTGATTCTGGCTCAGTCTCTCGTGTACTCATAAGGGTACATTACCCGCATGTGTTTGTGAGTGCCTGTGTCTATATTGAGTTATTAGAAAGACCACTAAAGCTGGTTGGGCAGGTTAAAGGGAAGCCCAAAATATTTCTCATCTAGTCCAATCTATTAAGATACCAAGTTCTGTTGATTGGAGCCTCCTAGAGTATCGGGAGCTGTGGGAGTTGCTATTGGCCCCAACTATAAGGGTGTATGTTCCTGGTTGAGAGTGACACGCACCTATGTGGATTGGTTTTTTAGTTTTGAGAAGGTTCAAGAAGGTATTCCCTAGTTTTTCTTTGGTTTCTCATTTTATGTGTTCTATCTAACGGTTTAATACTTTCTCTTTTGGGGTTTCCCTATTTTTCATGTTTCTTTTTCTTTTTTCTATTTCTATTTCTCACTTTTTGCATTTTAATTCATGAACATTTCATAAGATTTGTGAACTATTTGAAGAAAACTGAACAATTTTTACAATCCATGAATATTTTTGGAAATTCATGGACATTTTATATATTTTTTAAGATACTAAGCTCCCTTGATTTGGAGCCTCCTAGTGGGTCATGGGCTATGGGTTACACTTGTAAGGGTGTCTGTGTTCCATGTTAAGAGTGATGCAAAGCTATATAGTGCTAACGCATCGGCTCCTTTTTCTGATATTTGGAAGGTTCTAGAAGCCTAGAAGGTATTGCTTGTTGTTTAGTTTTTCTTTCTAGTATGTGTTTTATCTATCAGTTTTAATATATTTTCTTTTGGTCTATTACTGTTTCCCTTTTGTTTTTTTGGTTTTTTTGTCCTTTTTTTCATTTTCCATGCCTCTTCTTTCTTTTTTCACATTTTAGTTATGAACATTTAATATATTTATGAATTATTTTTAAAAATCATGAACATTTATAATTCATGATTATTCTTAAATTCTGTGAACGGTTTTTAATTTGTGAACCTCTTTTCAAATTTGCAAACATAGTTTGAAATCACTGAATATTATTAAAATTTGCCAAAATTTATGTATTTTTTAATTCAATTTTTTTCAAATCCAAATTAAGAAAATGAACGTCTTCTAAATTTAGCAAAGTTTTCCAAATAAAAATGATACTCCATTTTTTCTGAGCTAGCAGTGGAGCAAGCGGAGCTAGGAGCTGAGCTAAGTGAGTGAGAGCTTTATGGGCCAGTCCATGTCAGTTTTATAGTAGTAATTTCTCAACTTTAGCTTAGAATAGGAGCTCCAAAGAGGCTCACACAACCATCAATGGTTGTTACTTAGACCGAAATGTATAATAAAACTAGAACCACACATCGAACAACTCGAATCTCCTTTCCATACAAATACCTTCTCGAACAGCAGGCCAACAAAATGAGAAAAAAAACACTGGCAGAGCATAACTAAAACCCAAGCAACACGGAAAAAGCCAAAACGATACAACCGACTTCATTGACCTACTTGAGAAAAATGAGTTAATCAGATGAGTGAAGAACGGCGTGGTGAGGCGTGCGTTAGCCTCTAGTATTGTTTCATATTCCATTGATTTCCTTTGTTGCTTTTTTACTTCAGCATATTAATTTTGTCTTTAGTCAAATTTTGTAAACTTTAATCAATTTTATTTTATACTAAGAAGTTGATATTTTTCTATAATTTTGGTCAAACCTCATAAAATTTGACTTAAGGTAAAGTTATTATGTGAAGTAAGAGAAACTAATGGAGTACCACACTCCATTAATTTCCTCAAGGGCTGGACGCGTTGTAAGCTTGTTTTACTTATATGTAGTCACTGCTTGTGTAAACATTACGAGCCTCTGAGCTGCCAAAGGTAATAATATTGCTACTCCCTCCGTTTCTAAATATAACTCTTTTTAAAGACTCAATACAAATTACATACGGATGTATATAGACATATTTTAGAGTATAGATTCACTTTTGCTCCGTATGTAGTCCCTTATTAAAATCTCTAAAAAGACTTATATTTAGGTCATGGAAATATGCCCTAGAGGCAATAATAAAATGGTTATTATTATATTTCCTAAATCATGATAAAGGTTTATTATTCATGCTAGAATTGTATTGATCGGAAAATTAAATACATGCGTGAATACATAAACAAATACCGTGTCCCTAGTAAGCCTCTACTAGACTAGCTCATTGATGAAAGATGGTTAAGGTTTCCTAACCATAGACATGTGTTGTCATTTGATAAACAGGATCATATCATTAGGAGAAGGATGTGATGTACAAGACCCATCTGTTAGCTTAGCATATTGATCGTTCAGTTTATTGCTATTGCTTTCTTCATGTCAAATACATATTCCTTCGACTATGAGATTATGCAACTCCCGGATACCGGAGGAATACCTTGTGTGCTATCAAACGTCACAACGTAACTGAGTGATCATAAAGATGCTCTAACGGTATCTCTAAAGGTGTTTGTTGAGTTGGCATAGATCGAGATTAGGATTTGTCACTCCGAGTATCGGAGAGGTATCTCTGGGCCCTCTCGGTAATACACATCATAAGCTTGCAAGCAAATGACTAAGGAGTTTAGTCACGAGGTGATGTATTATGGAATGAATAAAGAGACTTGCCAATAACAAGATTGAACTAGGTATGAAGATATCGATGGTCGAATCTCGGGCAAGTAACATACCGATGGACAAAGGGAATTACATATGTTGCCATAACTGTTCAACAGATAAAGATCTTCGTAGAATATGTAGGAGCCAATATGGGCATCCAGGTTTTGCTATTGGTTATTGACCGGAGAGGTGTCTCGGTCATGTCTACATAGTTCTCAAACCCGTAGGGTCCACACGCTTAACGTTCGTTGACGATATAGTGTTATATGAGTTATATGATTTGGTGACCGAATGTTGTTTGGAGTCCTGGATGAGATCAAGGACATGACGAGGAGTCTCGAAATGGTCGAGAGGTAAAGATTGATATATAGGAAGATGGTATTCTGACACTTGAAGAGTTTCGGGTGCACCGGTAGTCATTGGATCATCGTGTAAGGGGTTCCGGACACCCCCGGTAAATGTATGGGCCTAATGGGCTAAAGGGGGATAGATCAGCCCCTGGTGTGCCCCTTCCTTGGACAGCAGGCCCTAGGGGAAGGAAAGGGGAGGGGTGTCCCCTCCTTCCTTTACCTTCTCAAGTGGGAAAGGAAAGGGGGGGGGCACCCTCCCCTGCCTTTCCCCCGCACTTATACAAGGCAGGGGGAGGGCACGGCTTGGGAGAGACCCCAAGTAGGATTCCTCCTACTTGGGTGCCCCCTTTGGCTACTCCTCCCTCCCAACCACCTATATATATATGTGGGAGGGGGTGCCTAGAAGACAACAGACAATTGTCAAGCCGTGTGCAGTGATACGTCTCCAATGTATCTATAATTTTTGATTGTTCCATGCTATTATATTATCTGTTTTGGATGCTTTATATGCATTAATATGCTATTTTATATTTTTTTGGGACTAACTTATTAACCTAGAGCCCAGTGCCAGTTTCTGTTTTTTCCTTGTTTTTGAGTTTCGCAAAAAGCAATACCAAACGGAATGAAACCTTCGCGATGCTTTTTCTTGGACCAGAAGACACCAGAGATACTTGGAGATCAAGTCGGAGGAGCCACGAGGCGGTCACAAGGGGGAGGGCGCGCCCAGGGGGTAGGGCGCGCCTCCCACCCTTGTGGGCCCTCGTGACTCTCCCGACCTAATTCCTTCGCCTATATATTCACATATATTCCCAAACCACCAGAGGCATCTACGAAAACACTTTTCCACCGCCGTAACCTTCTGTACGTGTGAGATCCCATCTAGGGTCCTTTTTCGGCACCCTGCCGGAGGGGGATTCGATCACGGATGGCTTCTACATCAACCCTATTGCCCTTTCGATGAAGCGTGAGTAGTTTATCACAGACCTACGGGTCCATAGCTAGTAGCTAGATGTCTCCTTCTCTTTCTTTGATTCTCAATACCATGTTCTCCTTGATGTTCTTCGAGATCTATCCGATGTAATATTATTTTGCGGTGTGTTTGTCGAGATCCAATGAATTGTGGATTTATGATCAGCTTATCTATGAATATTATTTGAATCTTCTCTGAATTCTTTTATGCATGATTTGGTATCTTTGTAATTCTCTTTGAATTATCGGTTTGGTTTAGCCAACTAAATTGGTTTTTATTACAATGGTAGAAGTGCTTAGCTTTGGGTTCAATCTTGCGTTGTGTCCTTTCCCAGTGACAGTAGGGGCAGCATGGCACGTATTGTATTGTTGCCATCGAGGATAAAAAGATGGGGTTTTCATCATATTGCTTGAGTTAATTCCTCTACATCATGTCACCTTACTTAATGTGTTACTCTATTCTTCATGACCTCAATACTCTAGATGCAGGCAGGAGTCGGTCGATGTGTGGAGTAATAGTAGTAGATGCAGAATCGTTTCGGTCTACTTGACACGAACGTGATGCCTATATTTCATAATCATTGCCTTAGATATCATCATAACTTTGCGCTTTTCTATCAATTGCTCGACAATAATTTGTTCACCCACCGTATTATTTGCTATCTTGAGAGAATCCTCTAGTGAAACCTATGGCCCCAGGGTCTATTTTCCATCATACAAGTTTCTGATCTACAATATTAGTTTCTGATCTACTATTTTGCAAGCTTTTACTTTCCGATCTATAAACCAAAAATGCCAAAAATATTTACTTTACCTTTTGTTTAGTTTCATCTATATCTATCAGATCTCACTTTTGCAAGTAACCATGAAGGGATTGACAACCCCTTTATCGCGTTGGGTGCAAGTTGTTTGAATTTTTGTGCAGGTATTAGGTGATTTGTGCGTTGTATCCTACTGCATTGATACCCTGGTTCTCAAACTGAGGGAAATACTTATCTCTACTTTGCTGCATCACCCTTTCCTCTTCAAGGGAAAAACCAACGCAAGCTCAAGAAGTAGCAGGAAGAATTTGTAGCGCCGTTGCCAGGAAGATCTACGCTAAGTCAAGGCATACCAAGTACCCATCATAAACTCTCATCTCTTGCATTACATTATTCGCCATTCGCCTCTCATTTTCCTCTCCCCCACTTTTAAAATGATTTTTGAAATGATTTGCCTTTTCTTCGCCCCTCTTCCGTTCGTCTTCTTTGTTTGCTTTTTGTGTGCTCGTGTGTTGGATTGCTTGCTTTGTCACGATGGCTCAAGAGAATACCAAATCGTGTGACTTTTCCAACACTAATAACAATGATTTTATCAGTACTCCGATTGCTCTCGCCACTAGTGCGAAATCTTATGAAATTAATGTCGCTTTTGCTGAATCTTGTTATGAAAGATCAATTTTCTGGCCTTCCTAGTGAAGATGATGCATCCCATCTGAATAATTTCATTGAGTTGTGTGATATGCAAAAGAAAAAAGATGTGCATAATGGTATTGTCAAATTGAAACTATTTCCGTTCTCACTTCGATATCGTGCTAAAACTTGGTTTTCATCTATCCCTAAAAATAGTATTGGTTCAAGGAATAAGTGTAAAGATGCTTTTATTTCCAAGTATTTTCCTCCCGCTAAAATCATCTCCCTTAGGAACGATATTATGAATTTTAAGCAACTTGATCATGAACATGTTGCACAATCTTGGGAGAGCATGAAATTGATGATACAAAATTGCCCTACTCATGGTTTGAATTTGTGGATGATTATACAAGAAATTTATGCTGGGTTGAATTTTGCTTCTAGAAATCTTTTAGATTCGGCTGCGGGAGGTAGTTTTATGGAAATTACTTTAGGAGAAGCTACTTAACTCCTAGATGATATTATGGTCAATTATTCTCAATGTCATACCAAAAGATCTTCCACTAGTAAAAAAAGTGCATGCGATTGAAGAGATTAATGTTTTGAGTGAAAAAATGGATCAACTTATGAAACTATTTGCTAGCAAGAGTGATTATATTGATCCTAATGATATGCCTTTGTCTACTTTGATTGAAAATAATAATGAATCTATGGATGTGAATTTTGTTGGTAGGAACAATTTTGGTAATAACGCGTATAGAGGTAATTTTAATCCTAGGCCGTTTCCTAGTAATTCCTCTAATAATTATGGTAATTCCTACAACAATCCTTATGGAAATTATAATAACATGCCCTCTAATTTTGAGAATACTGTCAAAGAATTTATGAGTTCGCAAAAGAATTTTAATGCTTTAGTTGAAGAAAAATTGCTTAAGATTGATGATTTGGCTAGGAACATGGATATAATTTCTCTTAATGTAGACTCTTTGAAACTTAGATCTATCCCACCCAAGCTTGATATTAATGAGTCTCTCAAATCTATGAGAATTTCTATTGATAGTGCAAAGAAAGAACCGCTAAGATGCGTGCTAAACGAGATTGGTTTGTAAAAACATCTTCTTCTAGTTTTCGTGAAAATAATGATGAAGATCTTAAAGTGATTGATGTGAATCCTATTGAATCTTTGTTTTCCAATATAAATCTTGATAAAGATGGGACTGGGGATGAGTCAAATTTAGTTAAAAGGTGTCCCAATAATTCAGAGTTTTTAGATCTTGATGCAAAAATTGATAAAAGTGGGATTGGAGAGGTCAAAACTTTAAGTAGCAATGAACCCACTCTTTTGGATTTCAAGGAATTTAATTATGATAATTGTTCTTTAATAGATTGTATTTCCTTGTTGCAATCCATGTTAAATTCTGCTCATGCTTATAATCAAAAGAAAGCTTTTACTAAACATATCGTTGATGCTATGATGCAATCTTTTGAAGAAAAGCTTGAATTGGAAATTTCTATCTCTAGAGAACTTTATGATGAGTGGGAAACTACTATTAAGATTAATATTAAAGATTAGGAGTGCCATGCTTTGTGTGATTTGGGTGCTAGAATTTCCACGATTCCAAAAACTTTATGTGATGTGTTAGGTTTCCGTGAATTTGATGATTGTTCTTTAAATTTGCATCTTGCGGGTTCCACTATTAAGGATTAATGATGTTCTTATTGTTGCAAATAGGAATTATGTGCCTGTATATTTCATTGTTCTTGATATATATTTCAATCCTACATGTCCTATTATTCTTGTGAGACCTTTCCTTAGAACGATTGGTGCAATTATTGATATGAAAGAAGCAACATTAGATTTCAATTTCCGTTAAGGAAGGGCATGGAACACTTTCCTAGAAAGAAAATTAAGTTGCCATATGAGTATATTATGAGAGGTACTTGTGGATTGCATACCAAAGATGACAATACTTAGATGTATTTGTGTTTTTATGCCTAGCTAACGTTAAACAATAGCGCTTGTTGGGAGGCATCCCAATTTTATTTTTGTTCTTTGCTTTTTGTTCCTGTTTTGCAATAAATAATTCATCTAGCCTCTGGTTAGATGTGTTTTTTGTGTTTTAATTAGTGTTTGTGCCAAGTAAGACCTTTGGGATGGCTTACGGTGATAGTTGATTTGATCTTGCTGAAAAACAGAAAATCTTGTGCCCAGTGACAGAATTGACCTGTGCTTCTGGAACACGATAATTCTTGAATTCTTTACACAAGATTAATAAACAAATTTCCCAGGCTGTCCTAATTTTTATTTAAGTGGATAACGTATCACTTAGATAACTTGAGGGATGTTTATTTAAGTGGGAGTTCTTAAGTAATTTGATTAATTGAACTTAATTTATCATGAACTTAGTCTTACAGTTTTGCATATCTATGTTGTAGATCAATAGCTCACGATATAGCTCCCATATTTTTGATATGTTCATAGAGAAAACTAAGTTGAAAGATGATAGTAGCAATAGAGCGAACTAGGTTCGTGATCTGAGGATTATCCTCATTGCTGCACAGAAGAATTATGTCCTTGATGCACCGCTAGGTGATAGACCTATTGCAGGAGCAGATGAAGACGTTATGAACGTCTGGCAAGGTTGATATGATGACTACTGATAGTTTAGTGCACCATGCTTTATGGCTTAGAACCGGACTTCAAAAATGTTTTGAACGCTGCGGAGCATCTGAGATGTTCCTAGAGCTGAAATTGGTATTTCATACTCATGCCCGTGTCGAGAGGTATGAGACCTCTACTTTGCCTACAAGATGGAGGAGAATAGGTCAGCCAGTGAGCATGTGCTCAGAATGTGTGGGTACTATAATCGCTTGAATCAAGTGGGAGTTAATCTTCCAGATAAGATAGTGATTGACAGAGTTCTCTAGTCACTGTCACCAAGCTACTAGAACTTCGTGATGAACTATAATATGCAAGGGTTGACGAAAACGATTCCAGAGCTCTTCGTGATGCTGAAATCAGCGAAGGTAGAAATCAAGATAGAGCATCAAATGTTGATGGTCAACAAGACCATTAGTTTCAAGAAAAAGAAAGGGAACTTCAAGAAGAATCACAAGCAAGCTGCCACTCCCATGAAGAGGCCCAAAGCTAGATCCAAGCCTGAAACTGAGTGCTTCTACTACAAAGGAAATGGTCACTAGAAGTGGAACTAATACTTGGCGGATAAGAAGGATGGCAGAGTGAACAAAAGTATATTTGATTATTGATGTGTACCTTACTAGTGTTCGTAGTAGCCCCTGGGTATTCGATGCTGATTCAGTTACTAAGATTAGTAACTCAAAATAGGAGTTGCAGAATAAACAGAGACTAGTTAAGGACGAGGTAATGATGTGTGCTAGAAATTATTCCAAGGTTGGTACGATCACCATCGCACACTCCCTCTACCTTCAGGATTAGTGTTGAAACCAAAATAAATGTTATTTGGTGTTTGCATAGAGCATGAATATGACAGGATCATGTTTATTATAGTACGATTATTCATTTAATTCACAGAATAATTGTTATTCTGTTTACATGAATAAAACATTCTATGGTCATACACCTAGTGTAAATGGCTTATTGAATCTCGATCATAGTGATACACATATTCATAATATTGATGCCAAAAGATGCAAAGTTGATAATGATAATGCAACATACTTGTGGCACTACCATTTAGGTCATATTGGTGTAAAGCGCATGAAGAAACTCCATATGGATGGACTTTTGGAATCACTTGATTATGAATAATTTGATACTTGTGAACCATGCCTCATGGGCAAGATGACTAAAACTCTGTTCTTCGGAATAATGGAGCGAGCTAATAACTTATTGGAAATAATACATACCGATGTATGCGGTCCGATGAGTGTTGCAGCACGCGGCGGGTATCGTACTTTTCTGACCTTCACTGATGATTTGAGTATGTATGGGTATATCTACTTAATGAAACACAAGTTTGAAACATTTGAAAAGTTCAAAGAATTTCAGAGTAAAGTGGAGAATCTTCGTATCAAGGAAATAAAAGTTTCTACGATTTGATCGCGGAGGCGAATATTTGAGTTACGCATTTGGCCTTCAATTTAAACAATGTGGAATTGTTTCACAACTCACGCCACCTGGAACACCATAGCGTAATAGTGTGTCCGAACATCGGAACCGCACTTTATTAGATATGGTGCGATCTATGATGTTTCTTTCCGATTTACCACTATCGTTTTGGGGTTATGCATTAGAGACAGCCGCATTCATGTTAAATAGGGCACCGTATGATCCGTTGAGACGACACCATATGAACTGTGGTTTCGCAAGAAATCTAAAGCTGTCATTTATTAAAGTTTGGGGTTGCGATACTTATGTCAAGAGGCTTCAGCCTGATAAGCTCGAACCCAAATTGGAGAAGTGTGTCTTCATAGGATACCCTAAGGAAACATTTAGGTACACCTTCTACCACAGATCTGAAGGCAAGATCTTTGTTGCTAAGAATGGAACATTTCTAGAGAAGGAGTTTCACTCGAAAGAAGTGAGTAGGAGGAAAGTAGAACTTTATGAGGTAATTGTACCTTCTCTCAAATTGGAAAGTAGCACATCACAGAAAACCGTTCCAGTGATGCCTACACCAACTAGAGAGGAAGCAAATGATAATGATCATGAAACTTCAGATCAAGTTGCTACTGAACCTCGTGGGTCAATAGAGCACGATCCGCACCAGAGTGGTATGGTAATCCTGTTCTAGAAGTCATGTCACTAGACCAAGGCGAACCTACAAACTATGAAGAAGCTATGATGAGCCCAGATTTCGATCAATGGCTTGAGGCCTTCAAATATGAGATATGATCCATGTATGAGAAGAAAGTGTGGACTTTGGTGGACTTGCTCGATGATCGGCAAGACATTGAGAATAAATGGATCTTCAAGAAGAAGACAGACGCTGATGGTAATGTCACCATCTACAAAGCTCGAATTGTTGCGAAAGGTTTTCAACAAGTTCAAGGAGTTGACTATGATGAGACCTTCTCACCTGTAGCGATGCTTAAGTCAATCCGAATCATGTTAGCAATTGCCGCATTTTATAATTATGAAATCTGGTAGATGGATGTCAAAACTGCATTCCTTAATGGATTTCTTAAAGAAGAGTTGTATATGATGCAACTAGAAGGTTTTGTCAATCCTAAAGGTGCTAACAAAGTGTGCAAACTCCAACGATCCATCTATGGACTGGTGCAAGCATCTCGAAGTTGGAATATACGCTTTGATGAGGTGATCAAAGCATATAGTTTTATACAGAATTATGGTGAAGTCTGTATTTACAAGAAAATGAGTGGGAGCTCTATAGCATTTCTGATATTATATGTGGATGACATATTGTTGATCGAAAATGATATAGAATTTCTGGATAGCATAAAATGATACTTGAATAAGATTTTTTCAATGAAAGACCTCGGTGAAGCTGCTTATATATTGGGCATCAAGATCTATAGAGATAGATCAAAACACCTGATAGGACTATCACAAAGCACATACCTTGATGAAGTTTTGAAGAAGTTCAAAATGGATCAATCAAAGAAAGGGTTCTTGCCTATGTTACAAGGTGTGAAGTTGAGTAAGACTCAAAACCCGACCACGGCAGAATATAGACCGAGAATGAAAATCATTCCCTATGCCTCAGTCATAGGTTCAATAAAGTATGCCATGTTGTGTACCAGTCCTGTTGTGTGCCTTGCCATGAGTTTGGCAAGGTGGTACAATAGTGATCCAGGAGTAGATCACCGGACAACGGTCAAAATTATCCTTAGGTACCTAAAGAGGACTAAGGAAATGTTTCTCGGTTATGGAGCGGATAAAGAGTTCTTCGTAAAGAGTTATGTCGATGCAAGCTTTGACACCAATCTGGATGACTCTGAGTCTTGATTGTGATACATATTGAAAGTGGGAGCAATTAGCTAGAGTATCTCCATGCAGAGCATTGTAGACATAGAAATTTACAAAATATGTACGGATCTGAATGTCACAGACCCATTGACTAAACCTCTCTCACAAATAAAACATGACCACACCTTAGTACTCTTTGGGTGTTAATCACATGGCTATGTGAACTAGATTATTGACTCTAGTAAACTCTTTGGGTGTTGGTCACATGGCGATGTAAACTATGGGTGTTAAATCACATGGTGATCTGAACTAGATTATTGACTCTAGTGCAAGTGGGAGACTGATAGAAATATGCCCTAGAGGTAATAATAAAATGGTTATTATTATATTTGCTAAATCACGATAAAGGTTTATTATTCATGCTAGAATTGTACTGATCGGAAACTTAAATACATGTGTGAATACATAAACAAATATCATGTCCCTAGTAAGCCTCTACTAGACTAGCTCGTTGATCAAACATGGTTAATGTTTCCTAACCATATACATGTGTTGTCATTTGATAAACGGGGTCACATTATTAGGAGAATGATGTGATGGACAAGACCCATCCGTTAGCTTAGCATATTGATATTGCTTTTTTCATGTCAAATACATATTCCTTCGACTATGACAATTATGCAACTCCCGGATACCGGAGGAATACCTTGTGTGCTATCAAACGTCACAACGTAATTGAGTGATCATAAATATGCTCTAACGGTATCTCTAAAGGTGTTTGTTGAGTTGGCATAGATCAAGATTAGGATTTGTCACTCCGAGTATCGGAGAGGTATCTCTGGGCCCTCTCGGTAATACACATCATAAGCTTGCAAGCAAATGACTAAGGAGTTTAGTCATGAGGTGATGTATTGCGGGACAAGTAAAGAGACTTGCCAGTAACGAGATTGAACTAGGTATAAAGATACCGATGATCGAATCTCGGGCAAGTAACATATCGATGGACAAAGGAAATTAGGTATGTTGTCATAACAGTTCGATAGGAACATCTCTGATCTTGAGAATAATATTAAAGAATTTATCAATGCTCAAAAGAATTTTAATACTACGATAGAAGAAAAGTTAAGTAAGATTGATGATATGTCTAGAAGCATTGATAGAATTTCTCATGATGTAGAAAATCTCAAGATGAAAACTTTTGTGCCTAAGGTTGAGGAATCAATTAAAGCTTTATATGTTTCTATGGATGAAAGTAAGAAAAGAACCGCTATGCTTAGAGCTAAGAGAGATTTTTTGAAAAAGCGTTTTCTAGTAATTGCTTTCATAAAAATGATGAAGGTCTTAAAGTGATTGGTGTTTCTTATATTGATTCCTTGTTTAGTAAAATTAAGATTGATGATAAAGGGACTGAAGAAGGGTCAACTTTAGTTTGAAGGCGTCCCGATAATTTGGAGGGTGAAAATCTTGTTGAGAAAATTGATAAAAGTGGGTTTAGAGAGGTCAAAACTTTAACTAGTGATGTGCCCACTCTTTTGGATTACAAATACTTTAATTATGGTAATTGTTCTTTGATTGATTGTATTCCTTTATTGCAGTCCATGATAAATTCACCCCATGCTTATGAACAAAATAAAGCTTTTACTAAACATATCGTTGATGCTATGATGAAAGCTCTGGAAGGAAAGTTGGAATTAGAGATTTCAATTCCTAGAAAATTACATGATGAATGGGAACCTACTATCAAAGTCAAGATTAAAAATTATGAGTGTTTTGCTTTATGTGACTTGGGTGCTAGTGTTTCTACAATTCTGAAATCTTTATGTGATGTGCTTGGTCTTACCGATATCGAAGTATGTTCTTTAAATTTTCACTTAGCGGATTCTACTATTAAAAAGCCTTTGGGAAGAATTAATGATGTTCTTATTCTTGCAAATAGGAATTATGTGCCCATAGATTTTATTGTTCTTGATATTGATTGCAATTCGTCTTGTCCAATTATACTTGGTAGGCCGTTTTTACGTACTATTGGTGTCGTGATTGATATGAAAGAAGACAATATTAAATTTCAATTTCCACTAAGTAAGGGTATGCAACACTTCCCTAGAACAAGAATTAAGACACCATATGAATCAATCATGAGGGCATCTTATGGATCTAGAAATAAAGATGACAATACTTGAATCTTTGCATTATGCCTAGCTAGGGGCATAAAACGATAGCGCTTGTTGGGAGGCAACCCAATGAATAAAATTTATTTTTGTCTTTTTCTTTCTGTTCTTAAGTGTTTGTGCAATTATGCTACTGTTATGATTGTGTATTTTATGTTTTAATTAGTGTTTATGCCAAGCAAAGCCTTTGGGATTATGTTTGGTAATAGTTGATTTGATCTTGTTGAAAAATAGAAACTTCTGCGTCCAGTAAAATAATTTTAGTTATTAACATAAGCTCGATAAAATATTGATTTTTGTACATAAGATTTATATACAAATTTTCCACGTCGTCCTAATTTTTTAGAATATTTTGAATTACAGAAGTATTCGAAGTTCTCATATTTCTACATACTATTCTGTTTTTGACAGATTATGTTTTCTTTGCGTTGTGTGCTTATTTCGATGAATCTATGATTTGTATTGGAGGGTATAAGCTATAGTAAAGTTTGGATACGGTAGATATAATGCAAAAATAAAATATGAATGGGTTTCCAACAGTACTTAGAGTAGTGATTTGCTTTGTTATACTAACGGATCTCACGAAGGTTTTGGCGAGTTTTCTGTGATTCAAGTTTTCAAGTTTTGGGTGAGATCACGATGGATGAAGGAATAAGGAGTAAGAAGAGCCTAAGCTTGGGGATTCCCATGGCATCCCAAGCTATTATCTAAAAGAGAAGCAAGCAATTAAGCATGGGGATGCCCGAGTGGCATCCCCTCTTTCTTCTAATGACCATCAGTATTTTACTTGGAGCTATATTTTTATTCATCACATATCATTAGTTTTTCTTGGAGCGTCTTGTATTTCATGAGTCTCTGCTTGTTCTGCTTTTTATTTTAAGTCAAGTATCCTTGCTGGACATGCCTATTTGAGAGAGCCAAAATTATGCTATGATTGGTTAGAATTGCTCTCTCTGCTTCCCTTAAATCTTTGGAGCTATGGAATTGCTCTAGTGCTTTACTTATATCTTTTTGAGCACGATGTGCTTTAGTATTATTTTGAAGAAATGCTCTCATGCTTAACTTAGATTTATTTGAGAGTTAGTAATTTTTTTAAGAAATTCTCTCATGCTTCACTTATATTACTTTGAGAGAAGAAATTTTTATGCTCATGTTCTTCACTTAGATTTGTTTGAGCTATCAAAAGCAACATTTGAAATTAGTCCCAAAGTGATATATATTCAAGAGGGAGATTAAAAAAATTCATGAAGATCACTCGACAAAATAAACTTGATTCCTTGTAATAGTTTTGTGATATGATGATATAATATGTGAGTCATGTTGATGAGTAATTATGATTTAGTAAGAATGTTGATGTTAAGGTTTGTGATTCCCTATGCAAGCGCGAAAGTCAATAGTTATGCAATAAAACTACATCCTACTTGTGGTGCATTATTCGGTGTTAGTTATGCTTAATGCTCGTTTATGAGATTTTTTCGTTTCTTGGTTGGATGCTTCTCAATCTTTTTGCTAGCCTTCACTTGTACTAAGTGGGATTACTACTTGTGCATCCAAAATCCTTAAACCAGTTTTGCCATATGAATCCCCTATACCTACCTATATGTGGTATTCTTTTGCCGTTCTAAGCAAATTTGTATGTGTCGTCTCTAATTTTCAAAATAAATTTCCTTTTTGTGTGCTCGTACCGCTCATGAAATGGTAGGGGGTGGCCGATATTTTTCCATGCTAGATGTGTTATTCTCAAGATGAGTGTTTATTTACTTGTCATTGCACGAGAGTACGGCAAAGATATTAGGGATGCCCAGTCACAAAATGAAAAATGATTTTACTTTATGTTGTCAAATAATAAATTCATTGGAAATTGTTGGTATGGATGGCACCCATGGATCCGGTTAGCCGTGGAATGTGAAAGTATGGTGAAAAAAGGAATAAACTTTATTTTCTGTTTGGGAACCGCCTATGATATATCTAGCATGGAAAGTATTGGAAACTACCTGATCGTTTTCGTTGACAGGGAAAGCATGCCACCCAAAATGTTTTTATCTCTATCTTTTTCGCTTTGAGCTATGTCACCTCTACAAATCCCTACTTCCCTCTGTGAAGGGTCTTTATTTTACTTTATGCAATTTTTTTGAGTCTCCATCTTCTCTCATAAAGCACCAACTAATGGGCACTATGATCGTACTTGAGCATTGGGTGTAGCTAATATGCGAGTACATTTCATGAATGGATCAATGGTTGAGCATAATGGGCTAGGGATAACTTGCTTTAGTGTTGATATTTTGAAAGACATGGTTGCTTGTTGATATGCTTGAGTATTGAAATATTCATGTCAAAACTAGACTATTGCTTTGAATCATATAAAAGTCCAAATATCCATGCTACAAAGAAAAGAATATGTGATGAACATGTTGGGCAACATTCCACATCAAAAAATTTGCTTTTATCATTTACCTACTCAAGGACGAGCAGGAATTAAGCTTGGGGATGCTGATACGTCTCCAACGTATCTATAATTTTTTATTGTTCCATGTGTTGAGAAACGTAGCATGCAATTTCAAAAAAAATCCTACGCTCACGCAAGATCTATCTAGGAGGTGCATAGCAACGAGAGGAGGAGAGTGTGTCCACATACCCTCATAGACCGAAAGCAAAAGCGTTTGACAACATGGTTGATGTAGTCGAACTTCTTCTAGCTCCGACCGATCAAGCACCAAACGTACGTCACCTCTGAGTTCTGCACACGTTCAGCGCGATGACGTCCCTCGCCTTCTTGATCCAGCAAGGTGTCGAGGAAGTAGATGAGTTCCGTCAACACGACGGCGTGGTGATGGTGATGGTGAAGTGATCGCGCAGGGCTTCGCCTAAGCACCGCGAGAATATGACCGGCGGTGTAAACTGTGGAGGGGGCGCCACACACGGCTAACAATTGATGTTGTGTGTTCTAGCGGTGCCCCCATATATATGTATGTATGTATGTATGTATGTATGTATATATAGGTTGGAGGGGAGGAGAGGCAGCCAAGGGGGCCCCAATTAGGAGGAATGCTACTTGGAGTACTCCCAATTCGGCCTCCCCCCTTTCCATGTATGCATGAAGGGGAAGGAAAGAGGGGGTGAGGGAAGGAAGTGTCAATCCTAATCCACACTTTCCTTGCCCTTCCCCCTTCCTTATTCTCCTCCTATAGCCTTCTAGGGCACACCAGCCCTTGTGGGCTGGTGTGTTCCTTCACAAGGCCCATATGGCCCATAGGGTTGCTGGGGGTACCTGAAACACCTTCTAGTGACCCGATAAGTACCTGATACCCTCCAGAACACTTCCGATGTCTGAATACCATCGTCCTATATATATATATATATCAATATTTACCTCTCGACCATTTAGAGACTCCTCGTCATGTCCGTGATCTCATCCGGGACTCCGAACAACATTCGGTCACCAAATCACATAATTCATATAATACTAAATCATCATCAAACGTTAAGCGTGTGGACCCTACGGGTTCAAGAACTATGTAGACATGACCGAGACACCTCTCCGGTCAATAACCAATAGCGGAACCTGATGCTCATATTGGCTCCTACATATTCTTCGAAGATCTTTATCGGTGAACCGTAATGACAACATACGTTATTCCCTTTGTCATCGGTATGTTACTTGCCCGAGATTCGATCGTCGGTATCCACATACCTAGTTCAATCTCATTACCGGAAAGTCTCTTTACTCATTCCATAATACATCATCATGTAACTAACTCATTAGTCACTTTGCTTGCAAGGCTTCTTATGATGTGCATTACCGAGAGGGCCCAGAGATACCTCTCGATACTCGGAGTGACAAATCCTAATCTCGATCTATGCCAACCCTACAAACACCTTCGGAGATACCTGTAGAGCATCTTTATAATCACCTAGTTATGTTGTGACGTTTGATAGCACACAAGGTATTCCTTCGGTATCCGGGAGTTGCATAATCTCATAGTCGAAGGAATATGTATTTGACATGAAGAAAGCAATAGCAATAAAACTGAACGACCAATATGCTAAGCTAACGGATGGGTCTTGTCCATCACATCATACTCCTAATGATGTGATCCCGTTCATCAAATGACAACACATGTCTATGGTTAGGAAACTTAACCATCTTTGATTAACGAAGCTAGTCTAGTAGAGGCTTACTAGGGACACGTGTTTTGTCTATGTATCCACACATGTATCAAGTTTCCGGTTAATACAATTCTAGCATGAATAATAAACATTTATCATGATATAAGGAAATATAAAATAACAACTTTATTATTCCCTCTAGGGCATATTTCCTTCAGTCTCCCACTTGCACTAGAGTCAATAATCTAGTTCACATCGCCATGTGACTAACACCCAAAGAGTTTACTAGAGTCAATAATCTGGTTCACATCGCCATGTGATTAACACCCAAAGAGTACTAAGGTGTGATCATTTTTTGCTTTTGAGAGAGGCTTAGTCAACGGGTCTGTCACATTCAGATCCGTATGTATTTTGCAAATTTCTATGTCTACAATGCTCTGCATGGAGTTACTCTAGCTAATTTCTCCCACTTTCAATATGTATCCAGATCGAGACTCAGAGTCATCCAGATCGTGTCAAAGCTTGCATCGACGTAACTCTTTACGATGAACTCTTTATCACCTCCATAACCGAGAAATATTTCCTTAGTACTTTAAGGATAATTTTGACCGATGTCCAGTGATCTACTCCTGGATCACTATTGTACCCTCTTGCCAAACTAATGGCAAGGTACTCAACAGGTTTGGTACACAGCATGGCATGCTTTATAGAACCTATGGCTGAGGCATAGCGAATGACTTTCATTCTTTCTTTATTTTCTACCGTGGTAGGGTTTTGAGTCTTTATCAACTTCACACCCTACAATACAGGCAAGAACTCTTTCTTTGACTGATCCATTTTGAACTCCTTCAAAATCTTGTCAAGGTATGTACTCATTGAAAATCTTATCAAACGTCTTCATCTATCTCTATAGATCTTGATGCCCAATATGTAAGCAACTTCACCTAGGACTTTCATTGAAAAATTCTTATTCAAATATCCTTTTATGCTATCCAGAAATTCTACATCATTTCCAATCAACAATATGTCATCCACATATAATATCAGAAATGCTATAGAGGTCCCACTCACTTTCTTGTAAATACAGGCTTCACCATAAGTCTGTATAAAACCATATGCTTTGGTCACCTTATCAAAGCATATATTCCAACTCCAATATGCTTACACTAGTCCATAGATGGATCACTGGAGTTTGCACACTTTGTTAGCACCTTTAGGATCAACAAAACCTTTTGGTTGCATCAGATACAACTCTTCTTTAAGAAATCCATTAAGGAATGTAGTTCTGACATCCATCTGCCATATTTCAAAAAATGTGACAATTGCTAACATAATTTGGAGAGACTTAAGCATCGGTACGAGTGAGAAAATCTCATCATACTCAACTCCTTGAACTTGTCAAAATCCTTTTACGACAAGTCGAGCTTTGTGTTGGGGAACGCGATATTTCAAAAAAAGTCCTACGAACACGCAAGATCTATCTAGGAGATGCATAGCAACGAGAGGGGAGAGTGTGTCCACGTACCCTCGTAGACCGAAAGCAGAAGCGTTTAGTAACGTGGTTGATGTAGTCGAACGTCTTCGTGATCCAACCGATCCAAGCACCGAATGTACGACACTTCCGCGTTCAGCACATGTTCAACTCGATGACGTCCCTCAATCTCTTGATCCAGTTGAGGACGAGGGAGAGTTCCGTCAGCACGACAGCGTGATGATGGTGATGATGAAGTTACTGACGCAGGGCTTCGCCTAAGCACTGCGACGATATGATCGAGGTGTGTAATTATGGAGGGTGCACCGTATACGGCTAAGACAAGACTTGGTGTGTCTTTGGGGTGCCCCCTCTCACATATATAAAGGGGGAGAGGTGGTCGACCCTAGGGGGCGCAATGGGGGGAATCCTACTTGGACTCCTGGTCCAAGTAGGATTCAGACCCCTGCCTTTCCTATTCCAAGTAGGAGAAGAAGGGAAGGAGGAAGAGGAGAGAAGGAAGGAGGGGAGTGCTGCCCCCACCCCTTTTCCAATTCGGACTGGGCAAGGGGAGCGCGCGCCACCTCCTGGCCGACCCTCTCTCTTCTCCACTAAGGCCCATGGTGGCCCATTAACCCCCCGGTACTCCGAAACTTATCCGAAATGACCCGAACCATTCCGGTGTCCGAATGTAGCCTTCCAATATATGAATATTTATGTCTCGACCATTTAAAGACTCCTCATCATGTCCATGATCTCATCCGGGATTCTGCACAAACTTCGGTTAATCAAAACATGAAACTCATAATATAAATCGTCATCGAACGTTAAGCGTGCGAACCCTACAGGTTTGAGAACTATGTAGACTTGACCGAGACATATCTCTGATCAATAACCAATAGCGGAACCTGGATGCTCATATTAGCTTCCTACATATTTTATGAAGATCTTTATCGGTTAAACCGCATAACAACATACGTTGTTCCCTTTGTCATCGGTATGTTACTAGCCCGAGATTCGATCATCGATATCATCATACCTAGTTCAATCTCATCACCGACAAGTCTCTTTACTCGTTCCGTAATGCATCATCCCGTGACTAACACATTAGTCACATTGCTTGTCAGGATCATAGTGATGTGCATTATCGAGAGGGCCAGAGATACCTCTCTGATACACGAGTGACAAATCCTAATCTCGATCTATGACAACTCAACAAACACCATCAGAGACACATGTAGAGCATCTTTATAATCACCCAGTTACGTTGTGACGTTTGATAGCACACAAGGTGGTCCTCCGGTATTCGGGAGTTGCATAATCTCATAGTCTAAGGAACATGTATAAGTCATGAAGAAAGCAATAGCAAAAAACTAAACGATCATTATGCTAAGCTAACAGATGGGTCTTGTCCATCACGTCATTCTATAAAGATGTGATCCCATTCTTCAAATGACAACACATGTCTATGGTCAGGAAACTTAACCATCTTTGATTAACGAGCTAGTCAAGTAGAGGCATACTAGGGACACTCTATTTGTCTATGTATTCACACATGCACTAAGTTTCTGGTTAATAGAATTCTAGCATGGATAATAAACATTTGTCATGATATAAGGAAATATAAATAACAACTTTATTATTGTCTCTAGGGCATATTTCCTTCAGTCTCCCACTCGCACTAGAGTCAACAATCTAGAATACAGGGTAATGATTGTAACACCCATGGAGTCTTGGTGTTGATCATGTTTTGCTCGTGAGAGAGGCTTAGTCAATGGGTCTGCAACATTCAGATCCGTATGTATCTTGCAAATCTCTAAGTCTCCCTCCTTGACTTGATCGCAGATGGACTTGAAGCATCTCTTAATGTGCTTGGTTCTCTTGTGAAATCTGGATTCCTTTGCCAAGGCAATTGCACCAGTATTGTCACAAAAGATTTTCATTGGACCCGATGCACTAGGTATTACACCTAGATCGGATATGAACTCCTTCATCCAGAATCCTTCATTTGCTGCTTTTGAAGCAGCTATGTACTCCTCACACGTAGATCCCGCCACGACACTCTACTTGGAACTGCACCAACTAACAGCTCCACCATTCAATATAAATACGTATCCGGTTTGTGACTTAGATTCATCCAGATCAGTGTCAAAGCTTGCATCGACGTAACCGTTTATGACAAGCTCTTTGTCACCTCCATAAATGAGAAACATATCCTTAGTCCTTTTCAGGTATTTCAGGACGTTCTTGACCAATGTCTAGTGATCACTCCTGGATTACTTTGGTACCTCCCTGCTAAACTAATAGCAAGACACACATCAGATCTGGTACACAGCATTGCATACATGATAGAACCTATGGCTGAGGCATAGGGAATGACTTTCATTTTCTCTCTATCTTCTGCAGTTGTTGGGCATTGAGTCTGACTCAACTTCACACCTTGTAACACAGGCAAGAACCCTTTCTTTGACTGATCCATTTTGAACTTCTTCAAAACTTTATTAAGGTATGTTCTTTGTGAAAGTAAAATTAAGCGTCTTGATCTATCTCTATAGATCTTGATGCCCAATATATAAGCAGCTTCACCGAGGTATTTCATTGAAAAATTCTTATTCAAGTATCCTTTTATGCCATTCAGAAATTCAGCATCATTTCCGATCAACAACATGTCATCCACATATAATATTAGAAATGCTACAGAGCTCCCACTCACTTTCTTGTAAATACATGCGTCTCCAAAAGTCTGTATAAAACCATATGATTTGATCACACTATCAAAGCGTGTATTCCAACTCCGAGAGGCTTGCACCAGTCCATAAATGGATCGCTGGAGCTTGCACACTTTGCTAGCACCTTTTGGATTGACAAAACCTTTTGGTTGCATAATATACAACTCTTCTTTAAGATATCCATTAAGGAATGCAATTTTGACATCCATTTTCCAAATTTCACAATCATAAAATGCGGCAATTGCTAACATGATTCGGACAGACTGAAGCATCGCTACGGGTGAGAAGGTCTCATCATAGTCAACTCCTTGAACTTGTCAAAAACCTTTCGCAACAAGTCGAGCTTTTTAGACTGTAACATTACCATCAGCGTCAGTCTTCTTCTTGAAGATCCATTTATTCTCTATTGCTTGCCGATCATCGGGCAAGTCAACCAAAGTCCATACTTTGTTCTCATACATGGATCGCATCTCAGATTTCATGACCTCAAGCCATTTCGCGGAATCTGGGCTCATCATCGCTTCCTCATAGTTCGTAGGTTCGTCGTGGTCAAGTAACATGACCTCCAGAATAGGATTACCTACCACTATAGTGCGGATCTTACTCTGGTTCACCTACGAGGTTCGGTAGTAACTTGACCAGAAGTTTCATGATCATCATCATTAGCTTCCTCACTAATTGGTGTAGGAATCACTAGAACTGATTTCTATGATGAACTACTTTCCAATAAGGGAGAAGGTACAATTACCTCATCAAGTTCTACTTTCCTCCCACTCACTTCTTTCGAGAGAAACTCCTTCTCTAGAAAGGATCCATTCTTAGCAACGAATATCCTGCCTTCGGATCTGTGATAGAAGGTGTACCCAACAGTCTCCTTTGGGTATCCTATGAAGACACATTTCTCCGATTTGGGTTCGAGCTTATCAGGTTGAAGCTTTTTCACATAAGCATCGCAGCCCCAAACTTTAAGAAACGACAACTTGGGTTTCTTGCCAAACCACAATTCATATGGTGTCGTCTCAATGGATTTTGATGGTACCCTATTTAATGTGAATGCAGACGTCTCTAAAGCATAACCCCAAAACGATAGCGGTAAATCAGTAAGAGACATCATAGATCGCACCATATCTAATAAAGTGCGGTTACGACGTTCGGACACACCATTACGTTGTGGTGTTCCAGGTTGCGTGAGTTGCGAAACTATTCCACATTGTTTCAAATGAAGACCAAACTCATAACTCAAATATTCACCTCCACGATCAGATCGTAGAAACTTTATTTTCTTGTTACGATGATATTCCACTTCACTCTAAAATTCTTTGAAATTTTCAAATGTTTCAGACTTATGTTTCATTAAGTAGATATACCCATATCTACGCAAATCATCTGTGAAGGTCAGAAAATAACGGTACCCGCCGCGAGCATCAACACTCATCGGACCGCATACATCAGTATGTATTATTTCAATAAGTCTATTGCTCGCTCCATTGTGCCGGAGAATGGAGTCTTAGTCATCCTGCCCATGAGGCATGGTTCGCAAGCATCAAGTGATCCCAAAAGCCCATCAGCATGGAGTTTCTTCATGCGCTTTACACCAATATGACCTAAACAACAGTGCCAAAAATAAGTTGCACTATCATTATTAAACTTGTATCTTTTGGCTTCAATACTATGAATATGTGCATCACTACTATCGAGATTCAACAAAAATAGACCACTCACCAAGGGTGAATGACCATAAAAGATATTACTCATATAAATAGAACAACCATTATTCTCTGATTTAAATGAATAACTGTCTCGCGTCAAACAAGATCCAGATATAATGTTCCTGCTTAATGCTGGCACCAAATAACAATTATTCATGTATAAAACTAATCCCAAAGGTAGATGTAGAGGTAGCATGCCGACGTCGATTGATGTCTACTACACAACCTTCTTCTTGTAGACGTTGTTGGGCCTCCAAGTGCAGAAGTTTGTAGGACAATAGCAAATTTCCCTCAAGTGGACGACCTAAGGTTTATCAATCCGTGGAAGGCATGGGATGAAAATGTTCTCTCTCAAACAACCCTGCAACCAAATAACAAATAGTCTCTTGTGTCCCCAACACACCCAATACAATGGTAACTTGTATAGGTGCACTAGTTCGGCGAAGAGATGGTGATACAAGTGTAATATGGATGGTAAATATAGGTTTTTGTAATCTGAAAATATAAAAACAGCAAGGTAACTAATGATAAAAGTGAGCACAAACGGTATTGCAATGCTAGGAAACAAGGCCTAGGGTTCATACTTTCACTAGTGCAGGTTCTCTTAACAATAATAACATAATTGGATCATATAACTATCCCTCAACATGCAACAAAGAGTCACTCCAAAGTCACTAATAGCAGAGAAGAAACGACGAGATTATTGTAGGGTACGAAACCACCTCAAAGTTATTCTTTCTGGTCAATCTATTCAAGAGTTCGTACTAGAATAACACCTTAAGACAAAAATCAACCAAAACCCTAATGTCACCTAGATACTCCAATGTCACCTCAAGTATCCGTGGGTATGATTATACGATATGCATCACACAATCTCAGATTCATCTATGCAACCAACACAAAGAACTTCAAAGAGTGCCCCAAAGTTTCTACCGGAGAGTCAAGACGAAAACGTGTGCCAACCCCTATGCATAAGTTCACGAGGTCACGGAACTCACAAGTTGATCACCAAAACATACATCAAGTGGATCACGTGATATCCCATTGTCACCACAGATAAGCACATGCAAGACATACATCAAGTGTTCTCAAATCCTTAAAGACTCAATCCAATAAGATAACTTCAAAGGGAAAACTCAATTCATCACAAGAGAGTAGAGGGGGGGGGGAACATCATAAGATCCAACTATAATAGCAAAGCTTGCGATACATCAAGATCGTTCCGAATCAAGAACACGAGAGAGAGAAATCAAACACATAGCTACTGGTACATACCCCCAGCCCCGAGGAAGGACTACTCCCTCCTCGTCATGGAGAGCGCCGGGATGATGAAGATGGCCACCGGAGAGGGATCCCCCCCTCCGGCAGGGTGCCGGAACAGGTCTAGATTGGTTTTCGGTGGCTACGGAGGCTTGCGGCTGCGGAACTCCCGATCTAGGGTTATGTTCTGAAGGTTTCTTTATTTATAGAAATTTTTGGCGTCGGTCTCACGTCAGGTGGGTCTTCGAGTCATCCACGAGGGTGGAGGGCGCGCCCTACCCCCCTGGGCTCGCCCTCCTATCTCGTGGACGGCTCGGGACTCTTCTGGCCCAACTATTTTACTCAAGGGGCTTCTTTTGGTCCATAAAAAAATATCAAAAATTGGCACATCAATTGGACTCTGTTTGGTATTCCTTTTCTGTAAAACTCAAAAATAAGGAAAAAAACAGAAATTGGCACTGGGCTCTAGGTTAATAGGTTAGTCCCGAAAATCATATAAAATAGCATATAAATGCATATAAAACATCCAAGGTTGATAATATAATAGCATGGAACAATAAAAAATTATAGATACGTTGGAGATGTATCAGCGATCACATCGACTTTGGAACCATTTACCATGCGCATCATCATCTCGTCCTTAGCCAATCTTCGTTTAATCCGTAGCCCCTGTTTCGAGTTGCAAATATGAGCAACAAAACCAATATCAAATACCCAGGTGCTACTACGAGCATTAGTAAGGTACACATCAATAACATGTATATCAAATATACCTTTCACTTTGCCATCCTTCTTATCCGCCAAATACTTGGGGTAGTTCCGCTTCCAGTGACCAGTCCCTTTGCAGTAGAAGAACTTAGTCTCAAGCTTAGGTCGAGACTTGGGCTTCTTCACTTGAGCAGCAACTCTATTGCCGTTCTTCTTGAAGTTCCCCTTCTTCGCTTTGCCCTTCTTCTTGAAACTGGTGGTCTTTTTGACCATCAACACTTGATGCTCCTTCTTGATTTCTACCTCCGCAGCCTTTAACATTGTGAAGAGATCGGGAATTGTCTTATCCATCCCTTGCATATTATAGTTCATCATGTAGCTTTTGTAGCTTGGTGGCGGTGATTGAAGTACTCTATCAATGACACTATCACCAGGAAGATTAACTCCCAGTTGAGTCAAGTGGTTGTGGTACCCAGACATTCTGAGTATATGTTCACTGACAGAATTATTCTCCTCCATTTTGCAGCCTTAGAACTTATTGGAGACTTCATATCTCTCAATCCGGGCATTTGCTTGAAATATTAACTTCAACTCCTGGAACATCTCATATGCTCCATGACATTCAAAATGTCGTTGAAGTCCCGATTCTAAGCCGTAATGCATGGCACACTAAACTATCGAGTAGTCATTAGCTTTGCTCTGCCAGACGTTCATAACATCTATTGTCGCTCCTGCAGCGGGCTTTGCACCTAGCGATGCTTCCAGGACATAATTCTTCTATGTAGCAATGAGGATAATCCTCAAGTTACGGACCCATTTCGTGTAGTTGCTACCATCATCTTTCAACTTAGCTTTCTCTAGGAACACATTAAAATTCAAAGGAACAGTAGCACGTGCCATTTATCTACAACAACATAGACATGCCAAATACTACCAGGTACTAAGTTCATGATAAATTAAAGTTCAATTAATCATATTACTTAAGAACTCGCACTTAGATAGACATCCCTCTAGTCATCTAAATGATCACATGATCCATATCAACTAAACCATGAGAAGTTTTCAATGGTTAACATCACTATGTTAATCATATCTACTATATGATTCATGCTCGACCTTTCGGTCTCAATGTTCCAAGGTCATATCTGCATATGCTAGGATCGTCAAGTTTAACCTGAGTATCCTGCTTGTGCAAAACTAGCTTGCACCCGTTGTATGTGAACATAGAGCTTATCACACCCGATCATCATGTGGTGTCTCGGCATGACGAACTGTAGCAACGGTGCATACTTAGGCAGAACACTTGTACCTTGAAATTTAGTGAGAGATCATCTTATAATGCTACCGCCGTACTAAGCAAAATCAGATGCATAAAAGATAAACATCACATGCAAGCAAAATAAGTGATATGATATGGACATCATCATCTTGTGCCTTTGATCTCTATCTCCAAAGCACCATCATGATCACCATCGTCACCAGCTTGACACCTGTCTCCATCGTAGCATCATTGTCGTCTCGCCAACTATTGCTTCTCCGACTATCGCTACCGCTTAGTGATAAAGTAAAGCAATTACATGGTGATTGCATTTCATACAATAAAGCGACAACCATATGGCTCCTGCCAGTTGCCGATAACTATTACAAAACATGATCATCTCATACAACCATTTATATTATCACGTCTTGACCATATCACACCACAACATGCCTGCAAAAACAAGTTAGACGTTCTCTACTTTGTTGTTGCAAGTTTTACGTGGCTACTACGGGTTTCTAGCAAGAACCGTTCTTACCTACGCATCAAAACCACAACAATTTTTCATTAAGTGTGTTGTTTTAACCTTCAACAAGGACTGGGCGTAGTCAAACTCGATTCAACTAAAGCTGGAGAAACAGACACCCGCTAGCCACATGTGTGCGAAGCACGTCGGTAGAACCAGTCTCATGAACGCGGTCATGTAATGTCGGTCCGGGCCGCTTCATCCAACAATACCGCCAAATCAAAGTAAGACGTTGCTGGTAAGCAGTATGACTATTATCGCCCACAACTCATTGTATTCTACTCGCGCATATAAGAGCATCTCTATCCGCGCCCCCAACAAACCCTCCCAGGCATTTTTCCGTGCCGGCGCCCAAAAACCGGCCCAGTCGCGCCCCTAGGAGCCCGTTTTTTGCCGGTTTGGGCCGAAACTGGCGCTGGCGGACCCAGGCCGAACCCGACGCGCTGGGGGCGCCCGGGAGCGCCGAGGCGAGATGTTTTGGCGCGAAGCGGATGGGCCCGCCGAGTCACCGACTGATAACCCACAAGTATAGGGGATCGTAACAGTTTTCGAGGGTAGAGTATTCAACCCAAATTTATTGATTCGACACAAGGGGAGCCAAAGAATATTCTCAAGTATTAGCAGCTGAGTTGTCAATTCAACCACACCTGGAGACTTAATATCTACAGCAAAGTGTTTAGTAGCAAAGTAATGTGATAGTAGTGGTAACGGTAGCAAAAGGTAACATTAGTAAAAGTAATGTTTTTGGTATTTTGTAGTGATGATAGCTATAGCAACGGAAAAGAAAATAAGCGGAGAACAATATATAAAAATAAGCGGAGAACAATATATAGAAAGCTCATAGGCAATGGATCGGTGATGGAGAATTATGCCGGATTGGTTCATCATGTAACAGTCATAACCTAGGGTGACACAGAACTAGCTCCAATTCATCAATGTAATGTAGGCATGTATTCCGAATATAGTCATACGTGCTTATGGAAAAGAACTTGCATGACATCTTTTGTCCTACCCTCCCGTGGCAGCGGGGTCCTACGGAAACTAAGGGATATTAAGGCCTCCTTTTAATAGAGAACCGGAACAAAGCATTAGCACATAGTGAATACATGAACTCCTCAAACTACGGTCATCACCGGTAAGTATCCCGATTATTGTCACTTCGGGGTTAACGGATCATAACACATAATAGGTGACTATAGACTTGCAAGATAGGATCAAGAACACTCATATATTGATGAAAACATAATAGGTTCAGATCTGAAATCATGGCACTCGCCCTAGTGACAAGCATTAAGCATAGCAAAGTCATAGCAACATCAATCTTAGAACATAGTGGACACTAGGGATCAAACCCTAACAAAACTAACTCGATTACATGATAGACACCATCCAACCCATCACCGTCCAAGAAGCCTACGATGGAATTACTCACGCACAGAAGTGAGCATCATGAAATTGGTGATGGAGGATGGTTGATGATGACGATGGCGACGGATTCCCCTCTCCGTAGCCCCGAACAGACTACAGATCAGCCCTCCCGAGAGGTTTTAGGGCTTGACGGCGGCTCGTATCGTAAAACACGATGATTTCTTCTCTCTGATTTTTTTCTCCCTGAAACATCAATATATGGAGGTGGAGTTGGAGTCGGAGAGGCAACATGGGGCCCACGAGGTAGGGGGCGCGCCCCCACCCTCGTGGCAAGACGGTGGGCCCCCCTGGCCTTCATATTTGGCAGGTATTTTTCTTATTTTCTGAAAAGTATCTCCGTGAAGTTTCAGGTCATTCCGAGAACGTTTGCTCCTGCACATAAATAACACCATGGTAATTCTGCTGAAAACAACGTCAGTCCGGGTTAGTTCCATTCAAATCATGCAAGTTAGAGTCCAAAACAAGGGCAAAAGTGTTTGGAAAAGTAGATACGACGGAGACGTATCACCGACACGCCACTTCGTCGCCCTCATCACCTCGGTTCCCGCGGGAATCAATGCGAAGGCTGCCGTGTCGGTCAGCCTCCATTGATGCCTCACGGGTGGTGCATTGAACGCGCCGCGCCGCGTGTCGAGCCATGCATCGCCCGGCATGCACCCGGTCACCGCCCAGCTATGGCTATAAAAGGCGACCTCCCCGCCGGTGGACGCCACAACTCTCATTCCCCCCCCCTCTCTGACGCAGTAAGAAGCACTCTCCCCTCCTTTCTCCCGCCCGCTCGCGCGATGGCCGAGACCGTATCACCAAAGCGCGCGAGCTTATGACGCGCGTGCAGAACTAACGCAGTGTACCATGCATATGTTCGGCCGCCGCCGAGCCTCGGTGACCGAGACAGAGAGAGACACTCCGCTCGTCTGAGGCGGAGCGAGTACTGAGCCCCTTGTCGCGCGCTCTCGCGCCGTACTTTGGTACGGATGTTATCGTGTGATTCATCTCCTTAGCCATCCGTAGACCATGGAGCAAGGCTTCATACTCAGGTCCGTGTGCCACCGGTGCCCGAAGGGGCGGTGCGGCGGGCCGAGATCGCCCGCATTCGCTCGTCCCTGACGGAGGAAAAGCAGAACGAGTCACGCTACGCCGCCGACAGCCACGACCTCTGGACCATGTACTTCTAGCGCCGCCGCCAACGGTGTCATCCCGTCGGACCGCCACAACGCCGACGGGCGGCGCGAGTGGTGGGGCGTTCCGGGACGCGACGCACCCTCGAGGCTATCCTCGACCACATCGAGACCGGCAACGTGCCGCGCCTCGAGTACCTGGAGCGGCCGTCCTTCTCTCGCCGCCGTGGTAGCTCCTGGACGCCGTGGCGGATGGAGCCGGGGTCGTCCTCGTCGTCGGGCTTCGGCTCGCCGGCCGCGCTCCGCCCATCAAACCCGAGCCGGAGGAGACGCCGCTCGGGCGCTGCACCCGCAGCAGCGCCCTCGTCATCAACGAGGGTGCCCGCTCGTCCCCGCGCGGATCCTACTAAAGGAAATATGCCTAAGAGGCAATAATAAAGTTGTTATTTATATTTCCTTATATCAAGATAAATGTTTATTATTCATGTTAGAATTGTATTATCCGGAAACTTAGTACATGTGTGAATACATAGACAAACAGAGTGTCCCTAGTATACCTCTACTTGACTATCTCGTTAATCAAAGATGGTTAAGTTTCCTAGCCATGGACATGTGTTGTCATTTGATGAACGGGATCACATCCTTAGCATAATGATGTGATGGACAAGACCCATCCGTTAGCTTAGCCATGGACATATTGTTATGCGGTTTGACCGATAAAGATCTTCAAAGAATATGTAGGAACCAATATGAGCATCCAGGTTCCGCTATTGGTTATTAACCGGAGACATGTCTCGGTCATGTCTACATAGTTCTCGAACCCGTAGGGTTCGCACACTTAACGTTCGGTGACGACCGATATTATTTGTTTATGTGGTTTGATGTACCGAAGGTATTTCGGAGTCCCAGATTTGATCACAGACATGACGAGGAGTCTCAAAATGGTCGAGACATAATGATCGATATATTGGACGACTATGTTTGGACATCAGAAGGGTTCCGGGTGAAGTTCGGGCATATACCGGAGTACCGGGGGGTTACCGGAACCCCCCCCCGAGAGTTTAATGGGCCTTAGTGGAAACAGAGGAGGGGCTGCCAGGGCAGGCCACGCGCCCCTCCCCCCTCTGGTCCGAATTGGACTAGGAAGGGGGGCGCCCCTTTCCTTCTCCCTCTTTCGTCCTTCCTTCTCCTACTCCTACTACATAGAAAGGGGGGAATCCCACTCCCGGTGGGAGTAGGACTCCCCATGGGGCGCGCCATAGGAGGGCCAGCCCTCCCCCTCCTCCTCTCCTTTATATACGGGGGAGGGGGGCGCCCCATAAACACACAAGTTGATCATTGATCTTTAGCCGTGTGCGGTGCCCCCCTCCACCATAATCCAACTTGGTAATATCGTAGCGGTGCTTAGGTGAAGCCCTGTTCCAGTAGCAACATCATCACCGTCATCACACAGTCGTGCTGACGAAGCTCTCCCTCGAAACTCTACTAGATCGTCAGTTCACGGGACGTCACCGAGCCGAACGTGTGCAGATCGCGGAGGTGTCGTATCTTTGGTACTAGATCGGTCGATCGTGAAGACGTACGACTACATCAACCGTGTTGTCATGACGCTTCCGCTTACGGTCTACGAGGGTACGTAGACGATACTCTCCCCTCTCATTGCTATGCATCACCATGATCTTGCGTGTGCGTAGGATTTTTTTGAAATTACTACGTTCCCCAACACCTACCGCCTGGTCCGGCTGAAGCCGGAGCCGGGGCTGCTCCCGGTGAAGCCGGAGCATGTCGAGATGGCGGCCCCCGATGACGAGTCCGCCCTCAAGTGGGCGAAGGAGGACTACGTCCGGGAGAAGGTACGCCGCCAGCGCCGAGCATAAACGGAGCTCTAGGCCCGGCGCCACGGTCGCAAGGAGGGCGGCGTCATCGTCCTCGACAGCGACGAGGAGGGCGAGGCTGGGCCATCCAGCGCACCACTGCGCTTCGGCGACCCGGGCCAGGGCTGCAGCAGGGACGGCACTGAACCAAGCCAGCCGCGCGATGACGACGTCGAAGGCAGCGACTACACCCGCTTCTACAGGCTCCTAGGCATGTAGACGACGGCGACATTGACGGCGGTGGCAGCTAGGCATAGTTTGGCGTTGTTCAGGCTCGTGTTTTTTGTACAAATTTCACTGAACTTTCATCGAGTTCGTGCAAAAATCACCGAGTTTTCATATATTTTGTACGGAACGTCGCCGAACCCGGAGCGACCTGTGGGCCGACGACTGGGAGCTAGGTCACCCCCAGGGGGCCAATCTAGCGCCGGCTCGCCCCCCCAGGCGGCTCTTTTTCGGCGCCCTGGGGGGCCGGACGGCTGGGGATGCTCTAACATCTACGCATCGACCTGGCTCTAATACCATTGTTGGGGAACGCTGTATTTCAAAAAAAATCCTACGATCTTGCAAGATCTATCTAGGATATGCATACCAATGAGAGGGGAGAGTGCGTCCACGTACCCTCGTAGACCGAAAGTGGAAGCGTTTAGTAACACGGTTGATGTAGTCGAACGTCTTCGCGATCCAACCGATCCAAGCACCGAACGTACGGCACCTCCGCGTTCAGCACACATTCAGCTCGATGATGTCCATCGATCTCTTGATCCAGTTGAGAATGAGGGAGAGTTCCGTCAGCACGACAGCGTGATGACGGTGATGATGAAGTTACCAGTGCAGGGCTTCGCCTAAGCACTACGATGATATGACCGAGGTGTGTAACTGTGGAGGGGGGCACCGCACACGGCTAAGAGTAGACTTGGTGTGTCTTTGGGGTGCCCCCTCCCACGTATATAAAGGGGGGAGGAGAGGTGGCTGGCCCTAGGGGGAGCCATGGGGGAGTCCTACTTGGATTCCTAGTCCAAGTAGGATTTGGTCCCCTCCTCCTATTCCAAGTAAGAGAAGAAGGGAAGGAGGAAGAGGAGGGAAGGAAGGAGGGGGCGCCGCCCCACCCCTTGTCCAATTCGGACTAGGAAAGGGGGGGGCGCTACCTCCTGGCCGGCCCTCTCTCTTCTCCACTATGGCCCATGGTGGCCCATTAACCTCCCGGGGGGTTCCGGTAACCCCCGGTACACCGAAACTTATGCGAAATGACCTGAACCATTCAGTGTTCGAATGTAGCCTTCCAATATATGAATATTTATGTCTCGACCATTTCGAGACTCCTCTTCTTGTCTGTGATCTCATCCGGACTCCGAACAAACTTCGGTTCATCAAAACACGAAACTCATAATACAAATCGTCAATCAACCCTCTTTTGCAGACCCTACGCGTTCGAGAACTATGTAGACATGACCGAGCCATATCTCCAGTCAATAACCAATAGCGGAACCTGGATGCTCATATTGGCTCCTACATATTCTGCGAAGATCTTTATCGATCAAGCCGCATAACAACATACGTTGTTCCCTTTGTCATTGTTATGTTACTTGACCGAGATTCGATCGTCGGTATCATCATGATACGTCTCCAACGTATCTATAATTTTTGATTGTTCCATGCTATTATATTATCAACCTTGGATGTTTTATATGCATTTATATGCTATATTATATGATTTTTGGGACTAACCTATTAACCTAGAGCCCAGTGCCAGTGCCAGTTTATGTTTTCCTTGTTTTGGAGTATCGCAGAAAAGGAAAATCAAACGGAGTCCAATTGACCTGAAAATTCACGGAACTTATTTTTGGAAGGGAAGCAATCCGAGAGACTTGGAGTCCACGTCAAGGAAGCTTCGAGGAAGCCACGAGGTAGGGGGGCGCGCCCACCCCCCTAGGCGCGCCCTCCACCCTCGTGGGCCCCTCGTGGCTCCCCTGACATACTTCTTCCACCTATATATCTCCATATACCCTAAAAACATCCGAGAGCATAATAGATCGGGAGTTCCGCCGCCAGAAGCCTCCATAGCCATCGAAAACCAATCTAGACCCGTTCCGGCACCCTACCGGAGGGGGCAATCCCTCTTCGATGGCCATCTTCATCATCCTGGTGCTCTCCATGACGAGGAGGGAGTAGTTCTCCCTTGAGGCTGAGGGTATGTACCAGTAGCTATGTGTTTGATCTCTCTCTCTCTCTCTCTCGTGTTCTTGATTTGGCACGGATCTTGATGTATCGCGAGCTTTGCTATTATAGTTGGATCTTATGTTTCTCCTCCCCCTCTACTCTCTTGTAACAGATTGAGTTTCCCCTTTGAAGTTATCTTATCGGATTGAGTCTTTAAAGATTTGAGAACACTTGATGTATGTCTTGTCGTGCATATCGGTGGTGACAATGGGATTTCACGTGATTCACTTGATGTATGTTTTGGTGACCAACTTGCGGGTTCCGCCCATGAACCTATGCATAGGGGTTGGCACACGTTTTCGTCGTGATTCTCCGGTAGAAACTTTGGGGCACTCTTTGAGGTTCTATGTGTTGGTTGAATAGATGAATCTGAGATTGTGTGATGCATATCGTATAATCATACCCACGGATACTTGAGGTGACATTGGAGTATCTAGGTGACATTAGGGTTTTGGTTGATTTGTGTCTTAAGGTGTTATTCTAGTAATCGAACTCTAGGGCTGTTTGTGACACTTATAGGAATAGCCCAACGATTGATTGGAAAGAATAACTTTGAGGTGGTTTCGTACCCTACCATAATCTCTTCGTTTGTTCTCCGCTATTAGTGACTTTGGAGTGACTCTTTGTTGCATGTTGAGGGATAGTTATATGATCCAATTATGTTATTATTGTTGAGGGAACTTGCACTAGTGAAAGTATGAACCCTAGGCCTTGTTTCCACGCATTGCAATACCGTTTACGCTCACTTTTATCATTAGTTACCTTGCTGTTTTTATAATTTTCAGATTACAAATACATTTATACTATCCATATACCACTTGTATCACCATCTCTTCGCCGAACTAGTGCACCTATACAATTTAACATTGTATTGGGTGTGTTGGGGACACAAGAGACTCTTTGTTATTTGGTTGCAGGGTTGCTTGAGAGAGACCATCTTCATCCTACGCCTCCTACGGATTGATAAACCTTAGGTCATCCACTTGAGGGAAATTTGCTACTGTCCTACAAACCTCTGCACTTGGAGGCCCAACAACGTCTACAAGAAGAAGGTTGTGTAGTAGACATCAAGCTCTTTTCTGGCGCCGTTGCCGGGGAGGTTAGCGCTTGAAGGTATATCTTTAGATCTTGCAATCGAATCTTTTTGTTTCTTGTTTTAGCACTAGTTTAGTTTATAAAAGAAAACTACAAAAAATGGAATTGAGTTTGCCTCATACGCTTCATCTTTTTAATATCTTTCGTGAGTATGATGGAAAGGAAAATTGTGCCAAAGTGTTAGAAGAAGAATGCATTAAAATGTTTGGCACTAAATATTTGAATGATGAGCATGATTGCAATGTTGTTAGTATGAATTCCTTGAATATCCATGATGCTAATGATGTGCAAAGCCACAAGCTTGGGGAAGCTATGTTTGATGAAGATGATATTTTTTGTCCCCCAAGTTTTGATGAAAATTTATTATGATGGAAAGCATGCCTCTATTTATGATGATTATATTGATGAAAGTGGATTTGGAGAGGTCATGACTTTATTTAGTGACGAATCCACTATTTCGGAAGAGGTTCCAATTGATTATGAGAACAAAGTTGCTATCTATGATGATTATTGTGATGACATGTATGCTATAAAGAATAATGATAACCATGAAACTTGTCATCATGATTTTAGTTTTCAATTGGATTATGCCTCACATGATAATTATTGTTGAGTTTGCTCCCACTATTATTCATGAGAAGAATTTTGCTTATGTGGAGAGTAATAAAATTTCTATGCTTGTAGATCATGAAAAGAATGCTTTATGTGATAGTTATATTGTTGAATTCATTCATGATGCTACTGAAAATTATTATGAGGGAGGAATATATGCTTGTAGGAATTGCAATAATATCAAGTTTCCTCTCTATGTGCTTAAAGTTTTGAAGTTATGCTTGTTTTGCCTTCCTATGCTAGTTGATTATTGTTCCCATAAGTTGTTTGCTCACAAAATCCATATGCATAGGAACTGGGTTAGACTTAAATGTGCTATTCAAATTCTTCATGATGCTCGCTTTATGTTCAATTCTTATCTTTTATGAGAGCATCATTGGAATCATCATGCCTAGCTAGGGGCGTTAAACGATTAGCGCTTGTTGGGAGGCAACCCAACTTTATTTTTGTTCCTTGCTTTTTGTTCTGTTTAGTAATAAATAATTCATCTAGCCTCTGTTTATATGTGGTTTTATGTGTTTAATTAGTGTTTGTGCCAAGTAGAACCGTTGGGAAGACTTGGGGAAAGTCTTGTTGATCTTGCTGTAAAAAACAGAAACTTTAGCGCTCACGAGAATTGCTGCCATTTTTTTGGAGAGTGATTTAGTTAATCTTTTTGAAGATGATTAATAGATAAATTCCTACAGGTCCAGAAATTTATTTGAGAATTTTATGAGTTCCAGAAGTATACGTTTGATCCAGATTACTACAGACTGTTCTGTTTTTGACAGATTCTGTTTTCGTCGTGTTGTTTGCTTATTTTGATGAATCTATGAGTAGTATCGGAGGGTATGAACCATAGAGAAGTTGGAATACAGTATATATTACACCAATATGAATATAATGAGTTCATTACAGTACCTTATGATGGTGATTTGCTTTCTTATACTAACGGAGCTTACGAGTTTTCTGTTAAGTTTTGTGTTGTGAAGTTTTCAAGTTTTGGGTAAAGATTCGATGGACTATGGAATAAGGAGTGGAAAGAGCCTAAGCTTGGGGAATGCCCAAGGCACCCCAAGGTAATATTCAACAACCAAAGCCTAAGCTTGGGGATGCCCCGGAAGGCATCCCCTCTTTCGTCTTCGTTCATCGGTAACTTTACTTGGAGCTATATTTTTATTCACCACATGATATGTGTTTTGCTTGGAGCGTCAATTTATTTTGTTAATATTTGCTTGCTGTTATTTAGAAAAATGTGTTTTGCATCTTTTATTTCAATAAAAGTGGCATTGATAGCCTTTACTATGCCTATGTTAGAAGTCCACTATTGCTGTTTGAAAACAGAAAGTTTACCGCTGTTGCAATAATTCCCTAGAAATTCAGAATGTGATAAAATGTTGAAACCTTTTGCATATTAAGCTCTGATAAATTTACTACAGTGGGAATTTTCTTTCATAATTTTTGGAGTTAGGGAAGTATGGATTTGTTTGCACTCTTTACAGACTATCCTGTTTAGGCAGATTGCTGTTATGTTTGCATTGTTTGCATATGTTTGCTTCTTTAATGATTCTATTTGAGGATAGGACTATTAAATATGCAGAGGAATTTAGTATGCAATGTTGAATAATAATTTTAGTGATTTGCTACAGTAGAGTATGATAAGGTTTTGGCAATGGTTTATACTAACTTATCTCACGAGTCCTTGTTGAGTTTTGTGTGGATGAAGCTTTTGAGATTTAGGGAGACCGTGATATGAGAGGAATTAAGGAGACACAAAAGCTCAAGCTTGGGGATGCCCAAGGCAACCCAAGATAATATTTCAAGAAGTCTCAAGCGTCTAAGCTTGGGGATGCCCCGGTTGGCATCCCACCTTTCTTCTTCAACAACTATCGGTTAGTTTCGGTTGATCCTAAGTTTTTGCTTCTTCACATGATGTTTGCCATTATTAGAATTATTTATTTGTTTTGCTTTCTGTTTGAATAAAATACCAAGATCTGAAATTATTAAATGTTAGAGAGTCTTCATATAGTTGCATAATTATTCGACTACTCATTGATCTTCACTTATATCTTTCGGAGTAGTTTGTCATTTGCTCTAGTGCTTCACTTATATCTTTTTAGAGCATGGTGGTGGTTTTATTTTGTAGAAATAGATGAACTCTCATGCTTCACTTATATCATTTTTGAGAGTATTTAGAACAGCATGGTAATTTTGGTTATGAATTTAGTCCTAATATGATGGGCATCCAAGAGGGATATAATAAAAACTTTCATATAAAGTGCATTGAATACTATGAGAAGTTTGATACTTGATGATTGTTTTGAGATATGAAGATGGTGATATTAGAGTCATGCTAGTTGAGTAGTTGTGAATTTGAGAAATACTTGTGTTGAAAGTTTGTGATTCCCGTAGCATGCACGTATGGTGAACCGTTATGTGATGAAGTCGGAGCATGATTTATTTATTGATTGTCTTCCTTATGAGTGGCGGTCGGGGATGAGCGATGGTCTTTTCCTACCAATCTATCCCCCTAGGAGCATGCGCGTAGTACTTTGTTTCGATAACTAATAGATTTTTGCAATAAGTATGTGAGTTCTTTATGACTAATGTTGAGTCCATGGATTATACGCACTCTCACCCTTCCACCATTGCTAGCCTCTCTAGTACGCGCAACTTTCGCCGGTAACCATAAACCCACCATATACCTTCCTCAAAACAGCCACCATACCTACCTATTATGGCATTTCCATAGCCATTCCGAGATATATTGCCATGCAACTTTCCACCGTTCCGTTTGTTATGACACGCTTCATCATTGTCATATTGCTTGCATGATCATGTAGTTGACATCGTATTTGTGGCAAAGCCACCGTTCATAATTCTTTCATACATGTCACTCATGCATCATTGCACATCCCGGTACACCGCCGGAGGCATTCATATAGAGTCATATCTTGTTCTAAGTATCGAGTTGTAATTCTTGAGTTGTAAGTAAATAAAAGTGTGATGATCATCATTATTAGAGCATTGTCCCAGTGAGGAAAGGATGATGGAGACTATGATTCCCCCACAAGTCGGGATGAGACTCCGGACGAAAATAAATAAATAAAAGAGGCCAAAGAATCCCAAATAAAAAAAGAGAAAAGAGGCCATAAAAAAAGAGAAGGCCCAAATAAAAAAATAAAAAAAATAAAAATGAGAGAAAAAGTGAGAAGGGGCAATGCTACTATACTTTTACCACACTTGTGCTTCAAAGTAGCATCATGATCTTCATGATAGAGAGTCTCCTATGTTGTCACTTTCATATACTAGTGGGAATCTTTCATTATGGAACTTGGCTTGTATATTCCAATAATGGGCTTCCTCAAAATGCCCTAGGTCTTCGTGAGCAAGCAAGTTGGATGCACACCCACTAGTTTATTTTGTTGAGCTTTCATACATTTATAGCTCTAGTGCATCCATTTCATGGCAATCCCTACTCACTCACATTGATATCTATTAATGGGCATCTCCATAGCCCGTTGATACGCCTAGTTGATGTGAGACTATCTTCTCCCTTTTTGTCTTCCCCACAACCACCATTCTATTCCACATATAGTGCTATATCCATGGCTTACGCTCATGTATTGCGTGAAGATTGAAAAAGTTTGAGAACATCAAAAGTCTGAAACAATTGCTTGGCTTGTATCGGGGTTGTGCATGATTTAAATACGTTATGTGGTGAAGATGGAGCATAGCCAGAATATATGATTTTGTAGGGATAGCTTTCTTTGGCCATGTTATTTTGAGAAGACATGATTTCTTAGTTAGTATGCTTGAAGTATTATTGTTTTTATGTCGATATTAAACTTTTGTCTTGAATCTTATGGATCTGAATATTCTTGCTACAATAAAGAAAAATACATGATGGATATGTTAGGTTGCATTCCACATCAAAAATTCTGTTTTTATCATTTACCTACTCGAGGACGAGCAGGAATTAAGCTTGGGGATGCTGATACATCTCCAATATATCTATATTTTTTGATTGTTCCATGCTATTATATTATCAACCTTGGATGTTTTATATGCATTTATATGCTATTTTATATGATTTTTGGGACTAACATATTAACCTAGAGCCCAGTGCCAGTTTCTCTTTTTCCTTGTTTTAGAGTATCATAGAAAAGGAAAATCAAATGGAGTCCAATTGACCTGAAACTTCACGGAACTTATTTTTGGAAGGAAAGCAACCCGGGAGACTTGGAGTCCACGTCAAGGAATCTTCAAGGAAGCCACGAGGTAGGGGGCGTGCCCACCCCCCTGGGTGTGCCCTCCGCCCTCATGGGCCCCTCGTGGCTCCCCTGACGTACTTCTTCTATATATCTCCATATACCCTAAAAACATCCGGGAGCACAATAGATCGGGAGTTCCGCCGCCAGAAGCCTCCGTAGCCACCGAAAACCAATCTAGACCCGTTCCGGCACCCTGCCGGAGGGGGCAATCCCTCTCCGGTGGCCATCTTCATCATCCCGGTGCTCTCCATGACGAGGAGGGAGTAGTTCTCCCTCGGGGCTGAGGGTATGTACCAGTAGCTATGTGTTTGATCTCTCTCTCTCTATGTTCTTGATTTGGCACGATCTTGATGTATCGCGAGCTTTGCTATTATAGTTGGATCTTATGTTTCTTCCCCCTCTACTCTCTTGTAATGGATTGAGTTTCCCCTTTGAAGTTATCTTATCGGATTGAGTCTTTAAAGATTTGAGAACACTTGATGTATGTCTTCGTGCATATCTGTGGTGACAATGGGATATCACGTGATTCACTTGATGTATGTTTTGGTGATCAACTTGCGGGTTCCGCCCATGAACCTATGCATAGGGGTTGGCACACGTTTTCGTCATGATTCTCCGGTAGAAACTTTGGGGCACTCTTTGAGGTTTCCTATGTGTTGGTTGAATAGATGAATCTGAGATTGTGTGATGCATATCGTATAATCATACCCACGGATACTTGAGGTGACATTGGAGTATCTAGGTGACATTAGGGTTTTGGTTGATTTGTGTCTTAAGGTGTTATTCTAGTACGAACTCTAGGGCTGTTTGTGACACTTATAGGAATAGCCCAACGGATTGATTGGAAAGAATAACTTTGAGGTGGTTTCGTACCCTACCATAATCTCTTTGTTCGTTCTCCGCTATTAGTGACTTTGGAGTGACTCTTTGTTGCATGTTGAGGGATAGTTATATGATCCAACTATGTTATTATTGTTGAGGGAACTTGCACTAGCGAAAGTATGAACCCTGGGCCTTATTTCCACATATTGCAATACCGTTTATGCTCACTTTTATCATTAGTTACCTTGCTGTTTTTATAATTTCAGATTACAAATACCTTTATCTACTATCCGTATACTACTTGTATCACCCTCTCTTCGCCGAACTAGTGCACCTATACAATTTACCATTGTATTGGGTGTGTTGGGGACACAAGAGACTCTTTGTTATTTGGTTGCAGGGTTGCTTGAGAGAGACCATCTTCATCCTACGCCTCCTACGGATTGATAAACCTTAGGTCATCCACTTGAGGGAAATTTACTACTGTCCTACAAACCTCTGCACTTGGAGGCCCAACAACGTCTACAAGAAGAAGGTTGTGTAGTAGACATCATATCATACCTAGTTCAATCTCGTCACTGGCAAGTCTCTTTACCCGTTCCGTAATGCATCATCCTGTGACTAACTCATTAGTCACATTGTTTGCAAGGCTCATAGTGATTACCGAGAGGGCCCATAGATACCTCTCCGATACATGGAGTGACAAATCCTAATCTCAATCTATGCCAACTCAACAAACACCATCAGAGACACCTGTAGAGCATCTTTATAATCACCCAGTTACGTTGTGACGTTTGATAGCACACAAGGTGTTCCTCTGGTATCCGGGAGTTGCATAATCTCATAGTCTGAGGAACATGTATAAGTCATGAAGAAATCAATAGATGAAAAACTAAACGATTATTATGCTAAGCTACCGGATGGGTCTTGTCCATCACATCATTTCCAAATGACGTGATCACGTTCATCAAATGACAACACATGTCCATGGTCAGGAAACTTAAGCATCTTTGATTAACGAGCTAGTCAAATAGTGGCATACCAGGGACACTTTGTTTCTCTATGTATTCACACATGTACTAAGTTTTCGGTTAATACAATTCTAGCATGAATAATAAACATTTATCATGATATAAGGAAATATAAATAACAACTTTATTATTGTATCTAGGGCATATTTCCTTCACTTTGAGATAGTAACACTACCATCAGTGTCCGTATTCCTCTTGAAGATTCATTTATTCTCAATGGATTGCCGATCATTGGGCAAGTCCACCAAAGTACACACTTTGTTATCATACATGGATCATATCTTAGATTTCATGGCCTCAAGCCATCTGTCGAAATCTGGGCTCATCATAGCTTCTTCCTAGTTCGTAGGTTCGCCATGGTCTAATAACATGACTTCCAGGACAGGATTACCGTACCACTCTGGTGCGGAACATGCTCTTTTCGACCTACGAGGTCCAGTAGTAACTTGATCCGAAGTTTCATCATCATCATCATCATCATTAGCTTCCTCTCTAGTTGGTGTAGGCATCACAGGAACATATTTCACTGATGTGCTACTTTCTAATTCGAGATAAGGTACAATTACCTCATCAAGTTCTACTTTCCTCCCACTCACTCCTTTCGAGAGAAACTCCTTCTCTAGAAAGGTTCCATTCTCGGCAACAAAGATCTTGCCTTCAAATATGTGGTAGAAGGTGTACCCAATTGTTTCCTTAGGGTATCCTATGAAGATGCACTTCTCCGATTTGGGTTCGAGCTTATCAGGCTGAAGCCTTATGACATAAGTGTCGCAAACCCAAACTTTAAGAAACAATAGGTTAGGTTTCTTGCAAAACCAAAGTTCATACGGTATCGTCTCAATGGATTTAGACGGTGCCGTATTTAACGTGAATGCAGCTGTCTCTAATGCATAACACCAAAATCATAGTGGTAAATCGGTAAGAGACATCATAGATCACACCATATCTAATAAAGTACGGTTACGATGTTCGGACACACCATTACACTTTGGTGTTCCAGGTGGCGTGAGTTGTGAAAGTATTCCACATTGTTTCAAATGAAGGCCAAACTCGTATCTCAGATATTTGCCTCTGCGATCAGATCGTAGAAACTTTATTTTCTTGTTACGATGATTCTCCACTTCACTCTGAAATTCTTTGAACTTTTCAAATGTTTTAGACTTGTGTTTCATTAAGTAGATATACCTATATCTTCTTAAATCATCTGTGAAGGTCAGAAACTAACGATACCCGCCGCGAGCCTCAACACTCATCAGAACCGCATACATTGGTATGTATTATTTCTAGTAAGTCATTAGCTTGCTCCAATGTTCCGGAGAACGGAGTTTTAGTCATCTTGCCCATGAGGCATGGTTCGCAAGTAACAAATGATTCATAATCAAGTGATTCCAAAAGCCATTTGCATGGAGTTTCTTCATGCGCTTTACACCAATATGACCTAAACGGCAGTGCCACAAATATGTTGCACTATCATTATCAACTTTGCATCTTTTGGCATCAATATTATGAATATGTGTATCAATACAATCGAGATTCAATAAACCATTTATATTGAGTGTATGACCATAGAAGGTTTTATTCATGTAAAGAGGACAACAATTATTCTTTGAATTAAATGAATAACCGCCAATCATATTCATTCTCAACGCAAACACCAAATAATATTTATTTTAGTTTCAACACTAATCCCAAAGGTAAAGGGAGTGTGTGATGTTGATCTTATCAACCTTGGAATCACTTCCAACACACATCATCACCTCACCCTTAACTAGTATCTGTTCATTTTGCAACTCCTATTTCGAGTTACAAATCTTAGCAACTGAACCGGTATCAAATACCCAAGGACTATTATGAACACTAGTAAAGTTACACATCAATAACATGTATATCAAATATACCTTTGTTCACTTTGACATCCTTCTTATCCGCCAAGTTTTTGGGGCAGTTCCGCTTCCAATGACCATTTCCTTTGAAGTAGAAGCACTTAGTTTCAGGTTTGGGTCAGGCTTTGGGCTTCTTCACGGGAGTGGCAACTTGCTTGCCATTCTTCCTGAAGTTCCCTTTCTTTCCCTTGCCCTTTTTCTTGAAAATAGTGGTCTTGTTAACCATCAACACTTGATGCTATTTCTTGATTTCTACCTTCACCAATTTCAACATCGCAAAGAGCTTGGGAATCGTTTCGCCATCCCTTGCATATTATTATTCATCACGAAAGTTCTAGTAACTTGGTGATAGTGACTAGAGAAATCTATCAATCACTATCTTATCTGGAAGATTAACTCCCACTTGATTCAAGCGATTGTAGTACCCAGACATTCTGAGAACATGCTCACTAGCTGAGCTATTCTCCTCCATCTTGTAGGCAAAATACTTGTGATAGGTCTCATACCTCTTACCATGGGCATGAGTCTGAAATATCATTTTCAACTCTTGGAACATCTCATATGCTCCATGGCGTTCAAAACATTTTTGAAGTCCCGGTTCTAAGCCGTAAAGCATGGTGCACTAAACTATCAAGTAGTCATCATACCGAGCTTGTCAGACGTTCATAACGTCTGCATCTTCTCCTGCAATAGGTCTGCCACCTAGCGGTGCATCAAGGACATAATTCTTCTGTGCAGCAAGGAGGATAATCCTCAGATCACGGACCCAGTCCACATCTTTGCTACTATCATCTTTCAACTTAGTTTTCTCTAGGAACATATCAAAATAAGGGAGCTATATCTCAAGTTATTGATCTACAACATAGATTTGCAATTACTATTTGGACTAAGTTCATGATAAATTAAGTTCAATTAATCATATTACTTAAGAACTCCCACTTAGATAGACATCCCTCAAGTCATCTAAATGATATTTGATCCAAATCAACTAAACCATGTCTGATCATCACGTGAGATGGAGTAGTCATCAATGGTGAACATCTCTATGTTGATCATATCTACTATATGATTCACATTTGACCTTTCGGTCTCTAGTGTTCCTAGGCCATGTCTGCTGATACGTCCATTTTGCATCATGCTTTTATATCAATATTTATTGCATTATGGGCTGTTATTACACATTATGTCACAATACTTATGCCTTTTCTCTCTTATTTTACAAGGTTTACATGAAGAGGGGAATGCCGGCAGCTCGAATTCTGGGCTGGAAAAGGAGAAAATATTATTAGAGAACCTATTCTGCACATCTCCAAAAGTCCAGAAACTCCACGGGATTCTTTAGAATATATAAAAAATATAGGGCGAAAGAAGTACCAGAGTGGGCCACCCACCATCCACGAGGGTGGGGGCGCGTCGTACCCCCTAGGTGCGCCCCCTGCCTCGTGGGCCCCCTGGTGGCCCTCCGATGCCCATCTTTGGCTATATTGAGTCTTTCGTTGAGGAAAAAACCAGAAGCAAACTTATGGGATGAAACTCCGCCGGCACGAGGTGGAACCTTGGCGGAACCAATCTAGGGTTCCGGTGGAGCTGTTCTGCCGGGGAAACTTCCCTCCGGAGGGGAAAATCATCACCATCATCATCACCAACGATCCTCTCATCGGGAGGGGGTCAATCTCCATCAACATCTTTCACCAGCACCATCTCATCTCAAACCCTAGTTCATCTCTTATATCCAATCTTTGTATCCAAACCTCAGATTGGTACCTGTGGGTTGCTAGTAGTGTTGATTACTCCTTGTAGTTGATGCTAGTTGGTTTACTTGGTGGAAGATCATATGTTCAGATCCATTATGCATATTAATACCCCTCTGATTATGAACATGAATATGCTTTGTGAGTAGTTACGTTTGTTCCTGAGGACATGGGAGAAGTCTTGCTATAAGTAGTCATGTGAATTTGGTATTCGTTCGATATTTTGATGAGATGTATGTTGTCATCCCTCTAGTGGTGTCATGTGAACGTCGACTACATGACACTTCACCATTGTTTGGCCTAGAGGAAGGCATTGGGAAGTAATAAGTAGATGATGGGTTGCTAGAGTGACAGAAGCTTAAACCCTAGTTTATGCGTTGCTTCGTAAGGGGCTGATTTGGATCCATATGTTTCATGTATGGTTAGGTTTACCTTAATACTTTTGTTGTAGTTGCGGATGCTTGCAATAGAGGTTAATCATAAGTGGGATGCTTGTCCAAGTAAGGGCAGTACCCAAGCACCGGTCCACCCACATATCAATTATCAAAGTACCGAACACGAATCATATGAGCGTGATGAAAACTAGCTTGACGATAATTCCCATGTGTCCTCATGTAACGCCCTCAATGCGGCTATATCTCCCACATGTCGAAGCACGACTTAGAGGCATAACCGCATTGAAAGCAATGTCGCAAGTGAGGTAATCTTCACACAACCCATGTAATACATAAGGGAAAGAGATACATAGTTGGCTTACAATCGCCACTTCACACAATTACATGAATAAAGCATTACAACAACCAAATACAATCAGGGCCCGACTACGGAGCCAAAATAAAAGAAGAACCCCAAATGCGACAAGGTCCCCGATCGACCCCAACTGGGCTCCACTACTGATCAACTAGAACGAAACAACACAAAGGACAAGATCTTCATCGAGCTCCTCCTTGAGCTTGGTTGCGTCATCTGCACGGTTCAACGGCACCTGCAAGCTGGTTTTGGAAGTATCTGTGAGCCACGGGGACTCAGCAATCTCGCACCCTCGCGATCAAGACTATTTAAGCTTATGGGTAAGGTAAAGGTATGAGGTGGAGCTGCAGCAAGCGACTAGCATATATGGTGGCTAACATACGCAAAGAGAGCGAGAAGAGAAGGCAAAGCACGATCGAGAAACTATGATCAAGAAGTGATCCTAGAACAACCTACGTCAAGCATAACTCCAACACCGTGTTCACTTCCCGGACTCCGCCGGAAAGAGACCATCACGGTTACACACGCGGTTGATGTATTTAATTAAGGTCAACTTCAGGTTTTCTACAACCGGACATTAACAAATTCCCATCTGCCCATAACCGCGGGCACGGCTTTCGAAAGTTCAAATCCCTGCAGGGGTGTCCCAACTTAGCCCATCACAAGCTCTCACGGTCAACGAAGGAATAGACCTCCTCCCGAGACATTCCGATCAGACTCGGTATCCCGGTTCTACAAGACATCCTCGACAATGGTAAAACAAGTCCAGCAAAGCCGCCCGATGTGCCGACATCCTGATGGGAGCTGCACATATCTCGTTCTCAGGGCAACACCGGATAGGTCAAGCTACGAGTAAAACCAGCCCTCAAGTTTCCCCGAGGTGGCCCCGCAGGCTGCCCATTTCGGACCAACACTTAGACAAGCACTGGCCCGGGGGGGTTAAAATAAAGATGACCCTTGGGCTGGCCTAACCCAAGGGAAAAAGAGGCTAGGTGGCGAATGGTAAAACCAAGGTTGGGCCTTGCTGGAGGAGTTTTATTCAAAGCGAACTGTCAAGGGGTTCCCATTATAACCCAACCGCGTAAGGAACGCAAAATCCGGGAACATAACACCGATATGACAGAAACTAGGGCGGCAAGAGTGGAACAAAACACCAGGCATAAGGCCGAGCCTTCCACCCTTTACCAAGTATATAGATGCATTAATTAAATAAGATATATTGTGATATCCCAACAAGTAAACATGTTCCAACAAGGAACAACATCTCCATGTTCCAACAAGGAACAAACTTCAATCTTCACCTGCAACTAACAACGCTATAAGAGGGGCTGAGCAAAGCGGTAACATAGCCAAACAACGGTTTGCTAGGACAAGGTGGGTTAGAGGCTTGGTTCAACAATAGGAGGCATGATAAGCAAGTGGTAGGTATCGCAGCATAGGCATAGCAAAAGAGCGAGCATCTAGCAAGCAAAGATAGAAGTGATTTCGAGGGTATGATCATCTTGCCTGAGATCCCGCAAGGAAGAAGAACGAGTCCATGAAGAAGACAAACGAACGTAGACGAACGGGTCCTCACAAACGCGAACGTTACCGGAACCAACCCGAAGAAGCAAACACCGGAAAGAAGCACACAACATAGTAAACAACCAACACATGAACATGGTATGATATGCGAGATGCGGTATGCGATGCGTATGCATGATTTGCAAAGGAATGAATGAACCTGGCCTCAACTTGGAAATCCAAGTGTGCCACTGGAAAGGTGAGATGAAATCGCTTGAAAACAATATAAAGAACGCCGGAATCGGAGTTACGGTTTGGAAATGGCAAGCGATTCAAATATGGCACCGATCTGCGATTTACAGCAAGTAGCCATCTAAATGCAACAAGATGAACATGCTACAGCACCCAAACACTGACAACAAAATACATGGTAGGGATCCACTCATGATGCTTAACAAAAGAGGAACACTGAGCTACGGCCAATTCATCCATTAACAGGTTCAAACAAGCATGGCAAAAGTGCAATTGGATAAACAGATTTCAGACTTAGTGAAATTAACACAAGCCTGGAATTTCAGATCAGGTAGCACACTTTGGAGCATGAAAACTATATGCTACAGGACCTGAACATGGCAAAGTAAAGCATGGCATGGAGCTACTCAAAGAGCTTAACAAAAGTCCCTTAGTGACCTTGAGCCAAAAGGGATCATAAATACATTTGCAAGCATGTGAACATGGCAAAAACATAATCAGTTCTCAGACTTAGTGAAAACTGGAGCATGCAAACAGATATCAAGTAGGCATGTTTACGAGCTCGATGCACTCACTACAGAGCAATCATGATAATCTAAGCATACACCCATCAAGAATACACAAAATGCAAGCTAGACATGGCAAGAACAATAGCATAGCATGCACGAATCAACTACAACATCCTCGGCAAAATCGCTAACAAGTAGACAATCTGCCCAGATTCACGAAATGACAAAAGTAGAGCTCGATTGACTCAAGCTAGGTTGCTCCATAATTGCAAACAAAGGCATGGATGGATAGAGCACTACAAGATTAACAAATCATCCTTACTGATCATCCTCAAAAGAGGCACGGATCACTAGGAAACAACATGAACATATGGCATCTTGAGATAAACAGATCAAGGACTTAGTGGAAATGCTAAGTCCCTGAAATCAGCATTAACGAATGCACCACTTTGCAAGCTTGTGCTAGTCACCACACACATCAAAAAAATACATGGATAGCACCCCTGGAAAGATGGCATGGCATATAACAAAACACATGTAGAGCTCAGGGGCATAACATGCACACAATAATCATGGCAAAAATGACAAATAGCTATATTGGTGTAGCAGATCTGACAATTATCTCAAATAGCACTCTCTAACAGCATTTCGGGCATCAAGATGAGCTCAAATGAAAATGATGCAATGAGATGAAATGATGTACTCTCTGAGACGAACATTTTGATATGCTATAAATGCCCAAAACGGAGCTACGGATGCAAAGTTATGGCACGTCAAAGTAAGCAACAAAAATTAGGGTTAGAGGAGAAAGTCAACCGCGAGGTGGATCTGGATCTGGATCCAGATCGGGCGTGGAATCCGAGGACGGCCGAGTGCACTATAGCTCGTCGGAGTTCGCGAGGGAAGTCGCCGGAGAAGTGGGGACGGCCGGAGAGAGGCCGGGGTGGCCGGATCCGGCGACGCTGTGGCGAGGCGGCGCTCGGACGCGGAGGGGGCGGCGCTGGCGCGGCTGCCGGCGCGGAGGTTGAGGACGGCGCGGCGGCGAGCAACTCCGGCCGGCGCGGGCGGCGCGGCTGCCGGTCAGCGACGCGATGGCGGCGAAGGGCGGCATCGGGCAGAGCGCGGGCGGCGCTGGGAGGCGGAAGGAGGCGCGGGGCGCGGCCCGGGAGGCGGCGCGGGAGGGCCGGCCTCGGGCCCGTGCGGGCCGCGGCGGCGGGCGGGCGCCGAGTGCCACGTGGCGGCGCGCTATTGGCGCGGGGCGGCGGCGGCAGCTTCGTCCGGCCGGACCAGACGTGTCCGAGCGGCGGATGTGCGGGGAGCTAGGGTTAGGGTGCGAATGACCCGGGATTTCGGGGAAGATACCTTTTTATAGGTAGGAGGAGCTAGGAAGCTCCAAATGAGGTGCGGTTTTGCGCACGAGATCGTGATCGAACGACCGAGATGATGGAGAGGGTTTTGGGTTTTGGGCCAAATTGGAAGGGGGGCTGCAACACACACGAGGCCTTTTCGGTCCCTCGGTTAACCGTTGGAGCATCAAACGAAGTCCAAATGGTACGAAACTTGACAGGCGGTCTACCGGTAGTAAACCAAGGCCGCTTGGCAAGTCTCGGTCCAATCGGAAAATCTCTCTCTTTTCACACATGAGAAGAAGGTAGAAATGACCACCGGAGGAGAACGGAGCGCCGGATTGCAAAACGGACAACGGGGAAAATGCTCGGATGCCTGAGACAAACATGTATGCAAATGAAATGCACATGATGACATGATATGCAATGCATGACACGCAAGCAATGACAAAGCAACAACAACGAATAACTGGACGACACCTGGCACATCGGTCTCAGGGCGTTACAACACTCCACCACTTCGAGAGGATCTCGTCCCGAGATCTAGAATGGCACCGGAGGGACAACGGAAGAGAAAGAGAAGAGGTAAAACTAAGTTGCTTCATTGACAAACGAGTGAAATCATGAACCTTGAAAAAGTTAAACAAATTCAATGAAAGAATACAACAGAGATGAACGAAGTTGAAAACACTCCGTTAGAAAAGAGGGGCAAGGAAGAACAACTTCGAGCAGCACTCCGGTTGAGAACTTATGCAAGACTTGATAAGGCAAAAAGAACTTGAGCAAAAGGGCACAACACTCCGGTTTAATGGATAGGCATGGAAAGAACATGATCTTTGACAAACGAGATGATGGGTTGAAAAGATGAACATCACAATGTCTCCGGAACAAAATTAAGAATGGAATGGAGTGAACGAAGGAAACAAGGTCTTGAGAGAGCACGCTTACAACAAATGCTAAAACGGAGTTGTTGGAAAACCAACAACGAAAAATAATAATCTTGATATGGTATTATGGAATACATCTCAAATTATGAGGTGACAACCTGCCACTCACGGGAAGATTGGATTGGTCTCAACCAGGCAGACGAGAACATATCTCACCGGAAAGGATAAATGAAGAAATTGGATCATTTATGAGCACCACAAGTGGCAACAATCCCTACGGAAGGCTTTAGGTGAAATATAACCCAAGATAACTCCAATGTGTAGATTGATGGATTTAAAATATCTCATTCTTGACAACATGTGAATCATGAAAACATGAACTCAAATTATCAAGAATGACATAATACCACCTCCAATGATACGGAAGAAAGAGTTGCACTCCGGATTACAATATGAATAAAAGCTTGGGCTTCTTAGGAAAGAATCTTGATGAAAAAGTAGGAGAAGGAGTTAAATCCTTGATGGACCATTATGTAGAACCTCCATGAAGAACTCCGTTAAACAAAAGAAAGATCAAACGGAAAGAAAGGGTAGTTGAAAACACAAGGTGGAACCCTGTAATGATTTAGATGGATCTCCGTGATAATTAGAGCTTGGAACTCTGGGAAAGAAAGATGAGCACTTGAAACCAAGAATAAGTATGATGAGCCGCTCCGGAAAAAGGAATTAATCACTTGGATGGAACAAGAATAAGAATTATGTTATGCGTATCCTTCAACAATTGAATTGCTGACAAGCAACGGATATGACATATTACTTATTCTCGTAGAAAAGATTAAGAGAGATATAACATAAACTTGAGAAAATCTTCAACACACCACTGGTAGAATTGAAATAACGAATAAATTGATGAGGAAGAGAAGTCTTGAACGAACCACCGTAAGAATCAAAATGAACGAAGAAATATAAAGAAACACTGGGAAGAATTATAAAATGAACAGAGATTGAGAGGATTTAGAAACATGAGAACGAAGAGATCACGAGCCGATTAGAGATCACTTGACGAAGCACCGGTAAAATTGGAGAATGACAACTGAAAGCTGAGAATGAATAAACCTGAACTGATGGACTCCGGATAACAAACTGAGAAGACTTTTGAATTGCTCCGGATAGGTGAAAAGAATTCTCACAATCAAAACGAATTATGAGAGGATGGAAATAAGATGGAATCACGAATCTTGAAGAGAATGGAGCAAGATTGAGAGAAAAATCTTCTTCGGTCTTCAAAATCCGAGAATGACGACGAGAAACACCACCGAGAATTGTTAAGGCACTCCGAAAGAATCAAAAGCAAAGAGATTGAGCCAACGATGAAAAGAATTTAACCGATCTTGGAGAAAGACATTTGACTGATGATAAATCATTCTTACGTCAAACTTCAAAAGAATTTAGGATAGCACCAGGAAAATAAGAAGAGTCAGGTAAGATCCTGGGAAAATACCTGTGGGTTAGGGCCCACTCAAAAGAAACACCGTTGAAGGATTTAAAAGAGAGGATTGCACCGGTTGAATTTGATGACTTGAATGAGATAACAACCTCGAACGATCTTGAATGAATGCAGAGTGGAAAAAAAACACGAATCTTCGGGATATCTTGAGCACTCCGGAACAAATGAATAGCGAGGAGTAGATGATTAAGAGGTGCACCGGTATGAGAATGTATTGAAATGAGGAAAAGATATGATCAACAAAGCTTGACTTAGTTCCACCGGAGAAGAAAGAGAATGAATAATGATGAACTTGTAGAGCATCTTCATGAGAAACACCGGGTAAAAACATGAAGGAAAAAAAAGAATGGAGAGAATTCTCATGAATAAAAGGATACTTGATTAAGAAATCTGAGTCCTTGAAGAAAAGGGGTGGGAGGGGGAAAAACAAAGACAACTTGGAGATGGATGAAACAAACACCGTTGAGAAAACTGAGATTGAATCTTGCGGATGTTGAAAATGAACGGATCCACTTGAAGAGAGACACGCCGGTTGAAAATTGACATGACAATCTCAATAAACGAGAAGGATTAGTATTCACATAGGAATATGAGAACACCATTTGGGGAAGGTATGGAATCAACATTTGACTTCGAAGCAACTCGAATACCACAACTCAAAACAAAACAAAGGATTGGCTTGCAGAATAAGCCGGAACAAACATATGATAGAGATTTCGTCCGAAGTTTTCGTGGTGGGGCCTACACGGGCTCGATCGTACAGCACCATCATGTACAAGGCAGTGCACATGACATACGAAGCGTCCCCGAGTCGGCATAGCCAAGGACTCTTTAAGACACAACGAGACCACTGTAAAACCGACCGTGAATAGGCGGACCACTAGACGTCGAACCCCAATTTCAAATCATACATCTGTCGGAAAGATATCCTACGAGCTACTTGAATTCCCACATATGAACTCCCGAAATTTTCCGATTATGCAATCAGGTGTTGGGGATACAGGGGAAGCATAATATCTCACCCAAAACTAGCAAATCCTACATCCAGCTGTATCCATCCTTCAACACATAACCAAGAAACCTTCGGAAATCGTCTACCTCAACCTTCGAAAAGCATCCGTTATACGTTATGGCAATACTCCCGAACTCCCGCCCCAGTACTGGGTGGCGTCGAGGTTATCTCACCAACAACTGCATAAAAGAGATTTTCGATGTCGGCGTACTAAACTCAGGTATTCCAGAACTGCAACGATAAAATTGTGACGACAACACCTCGGAGCTCAACTCCCCGGGACACTGCCACAAAACCCCTGACAGGAGGCACCAAGACAATGTTCTCGTCACAAAACCATCGGAACGATTCCAAGATACCCGCGTGATCCTAAATTTAGTGAAATTTGAGAAGAGAATAGTCAAAACTCTACGTCAGGATGCCTTACCAGAGCGATGAGGAGACTGGGAAGTAAAAAGAATTCCTAAACTCTCCGATATATAATTCCTAAATGACTCAAAACATTTTTCTAGACACAACTCCGCTAAAAACGATCAAGCAATGGGGCTCCTAAGGTCGGGGAAGGCTCTGATTACCAACTTGTAACGCCCTCGATGCGGCTATATCTCCCACGTGTCGAAGCACGACTTAGAGGCATAACCGCATTAAAGCAATGTCGCAAGTGAGGTAATCTTCACACAACCCATGTAATACATAAGGAAAGAGATACATAGTTGGCTTACAATCGCCACTTCACACAATTACATGAATAAAGCATTACATCAACCAATACAAAGGGTCCGACTACGGAACCAAAATAAAAGAAGAACCCAAAATGCGACAAGGTCCCCGATCGACCCCAACTGGGCTCCACTACTGATCACTAGAACGAACAACACAAAGGACAAGATCTTCATCGAGCTCCTCCTGAGCTTGGTTGCGTCATCTGCACGGTTCACGGCACCTGCAAGCTGGTTTTGGAAGTATCTGTGAGCCACGGGACTCAGCAATCTCGCACCCTCGCGATCAAGACTATTTAAGCTTATGGGTAAGGTAAAAGGTATGAGGTGGAGCTGCAGCAAGCGACTAGCATATATGGTGGCTAACATACGCAAATGAGAGCGAGAAGAGAAGGCAAAGCACGGTCGAGAAACTATGATCAAGAAGTGATCCTAAGAACAACCTACGTCAAGCATAACTCCAACACCGTGTTCACTTCCCGAACTCCGCCGGAAAGAGACCATCACGGTTACACACGCGGTTATTTTAATTAAGGTCAACTTCAGGTTTTCTACAACCGGACATTAACAAATTCCCATCTGCCCATAACCGCGGGCACGGCTTTCGAAAGTTCAAATCCCTGCAGGGGTGTCCCAACTTAGCCCATCACAAGCTCTCACGGTCAACGAAGGAATAGACCTCCTCCCGAGACATTCCGATCAGACTCGGTATCCCGGTTCACAAGACATCCTCGACAATGGTAAAACAAGTCCAGCAAAGCCGCCCGATGTGCCGACATCCTGATGGGAGCTGCACATATCTCGTTCTCAGGGCAACACCGGATAGGTCAAGCTACGAGTAAAACCAGCCCTCAAGTTTCCCCAGTGGCCCCGCAGGCTGCCCATTTCGGACCAACACTTAGACAAGCACTGGCCCGGGGGGGTTAAAATAAAGATGACCCTTGGGCTGGCCTAACCCAAGGGAAAAAGAGGCTAGGTGGCGAATGGTAAAACCAAGGTTGGGCCTTGCTGGAGGAGTTTTATTCAAGGAACTGTCAAGGGGTTCCCATTATAACCCAACTGCGTAAGGAACGCAAAATCCGGGAACATAACACCGATATGACGGAAACTAGGGCGGCAAGAGTGGAACAAAACACCAGGCATAAGGCCGAGCCTTCCACCCTTTACCAAGTATATAGATGCATTAATTAAATAAGATATATTGTGATATCCCAACAAGTAAACATGTTCCAACAAGGAACAACATCTCCATGTTCCAACAAGGAACAAACTTCAATCTTCACCTGCAACTAACAACGCTATAAGAGGGGCTGAGCAAAGCGGTAACATAGTCAAACAACGGTTTGCTAGGACAAGGTGGGTTAGAGGCTTGGTTCAACAAAATAGGAGGCATGATAAGCAAGTGGTAGGTATCGCAACATAGGCAAGCAAAAGAGCGAGCATCTAGCTAGCAAAGATAGAAGTGATTTCGAGGGTATGATCATCTTGCCTGAGATCCTGCAAGGAAGAAGAACGAGTCCATGAAGAAGACAAACGAACGTAGACGAACGGGTCCTCACAAACGTGACGTTACCGGAACCAACCCGAAGAAGCAAACACCGGAAAGAAGCACACAATATAGTAAACAACCAACACATGAACATGGTATGATATGCGAGATGCGGTATGCGATGCGTATGCATGATTTGCAAAGGAATGAATGAACCTGGCCTAAACTTGGAAATCCAAGTGTGCCACTGGAAAGGTGAGATGAAATCGCTTGAAAACGATATAAAGAACGCCAGCATCGGAGTTACGGTTTGGAAATGGCAAGCGATTCAAATATGGCACCGATCTGCGATTTACAGCAAGTAGCCATCTAAATGCAACAAGATGAACATGCTACAGCACCCAAACGTGACAACAAAATACATGGAAGGGATCCACTCATGATGCTTAACAAAAGAGGAACACTGAGCTACGGCCAATTCATCCATTAGCAGGTTCAAACAAGCATGGCAAAAGTGCAATTGATAAACAGATTTCAGACTTAGTGAAATTAACACAAGCCTGGAAGTTCAGATCAGGTAGCACACTTTGGAGCATGAAAACTATATGCTACAGGAACCTGAACATGGCAAAGTAAATCATGGCATGGAGCTACTCAAAGATCTTAACAAAATTCCCTTAGTGACCTTGAGCCAAGAGGGATCATAAAATACATTTGCAAGCATGTGAACACGGCAAAAACATAATCAGTTTTCAGACTTAGTGAAAACTGGAGCATGCAAAATCAGATATCAAGTAGGCATGTTTACGTGCACGATGCACTCACTACAGAGCAATTCATGATAATCTAAGCATACACCCATCAAGAATACACAAAATGCAAGTTAGACATGGCAAGAACAATAGCATAGCATGCACGAATCAACTACAACATCCTCGGCAAAATCGCTAACAAGTAGACAATCTGCCCAGATTCATGAAATGACAAAAGTAGAGCTCGATTGACTCAAGCTAGGTTGCTCCATAATTGCAAACAAAGGCATGGATGGATAGAGCACTACAAGATTAACAAATCATCCTTACTGATCATCCTCAAAAGAGGCACGGATCACTAGGAAACAACATGAACATATGGCATCTTGAGATAAATAAATCAAGGACTTAGTGGAAATGCTAAGTCCCTGAAATCAGCATTAACGAATGCACCACTTTGCAAGCTTGTGCTAGTCACCACACACATCACAAAAATACATGGATAGCACCCCTGGAAAGATGGCATGGCATATAACAAAAAACATGTAGAGCTCAGGGGCATAACATGCATACAACAATCATGGCAAAAATGACAAATAGCTATATGGTGTAGCAGATCTGACAATTATCTCAAATAGCACTCTTCTAACAGCATTTCGGGCATCAAGATGAGCTCAAATGAAAATGATGCAATGAGATGAAATGATGTACTCTCTGTGACGGACATTTTGATATGCTAAATGCCCAAAACGGAGCTACGGATGCAAAGTTATGGCACGTCAAAGTAAGCAACAAAAATGAGGGTTAGAGGAGAAAGTCAACCGCGAGGTGGATCTGGATCTGGATCCAGATCGGGCGCGGAACCGAGGACGGCCGGAGTGCACTATAGCTCGTCGGAGTTCGCGAGGGAAGTCGCCGGAGAAGTGGGGACGGCCGGAGAGAGGCCGGGGTGGCCGGATCCGGCGACGCTGTGGCGAGGCGGCGCTCGGACGCGGAGGGGGCGGCGCTGGCGCGGTTGCCGGCGCCAGAGGTTGAGACGGCGCGGCGGCGAGCAACTCCGGCCGGCGCGGGCGGCGCGGCTGCCGGTCGGCGACGCGATGGCGGTGAAGGGCGGCATCGGGCAGAGCGCGGGCGGCGCTGGGAGGCGGAAGGAGGCGCGGGGCGCGTCCCGGGAGGCGGCGCGGGAGGGCCGGCCTCGGGCCCGTGCGGGCCGCGGCGGCGGCGGGCGCCGAGTGCCACGTGGCGGCGCGCTATTGGAGCGGGGCGGCGGCGGTGGCGGCGCGCTATTGGCGCGGGGCGGCGGCGGCAGCTTCGTCCGGCCGGACCAGACGTGTCCGACGCGGCGGATGTGCGGGGAGCTAGGGTTAGGGTGCGAATGACCCGGGATTTCGGGGAAGATACCTTTTTATAGGTAGGAGGAGCTAGGAAGCTCCAAATGGAGTGCGGTTTTTGGCCACGCGATCGTGATCGAACGACCGAGATGATGGAGAGGGTTTGGTGGGTTTTGGGCCAAATTGGAAGGGTGTTGGGCTGCAACACACACGAGGCCTTTTCGGTCCCTCGGTTAACCGTTGGAGCATCAAACGAAGTCCAAATGGTACGAAACTTGACAGGCGGTCTACCGATAGTAAACCAAGGCTGCTTGGCAAGTCTCGGTCCAATCCGGAAATGTTTAATCCCCACACACAAGAAGAAGGTAGAAATGACCATCGGAGGAGAACGGAGCGCCGGATTGCAAAACGGACAACGGGGAAAATGCTCGGATGCCTGAGACAAACATGTATGCAAATGAAATGCACATGATGACATGATATGCAATGCATGACACGCAAGCAATGACAAAGCAACAATAGCGAATAACTGGACGACACCTGGCACATCGGTCTCGAGGTGTTACACCTCGGGAGCGCTTTCCTTTATATAAGAGTTTGTCCAGGCTTATCCTTTGCTACAAAAAGGATTGGGCCATCTTGATGCACCTTATTTACTTTTATTACTTGTTATCCGTTACCAATTACCTTATCATAAAACTATCTGTTACCAATAATTTCAGTGCTTGCAGAGAATACCTTGCTGAAAACCGCTTATCATTTTCTTCTGCTCCTCTTTGGGTTTGATACTCTTACTTATCGAAAAGGCTACGATAGATCCCCTACACTTGTGGTTCAACAAGACTCTTTTATGGCGCCGTTTCCGGAGAGTGAAGCGCCTTTGGTAGGTGGAATTTGGTAAGGAAAAATTTATATAGTGTGCTGAAATTTACTGTCACTTGTTACTATGGAACATAATCCTTTGAGGGGCTTGTTCGGGGTATCTTCACCCCGACCAGTAGAGCAAAGAGTTGCTCCTCAACCTACTGAACCTACTGAAATTTTTTAATTTGAAATTCCTTCGGGTATGATAGATAAACTTCTAGCTAATCCTTTCACAGGTGACGGAACATTGCATCCATCATTTCAAAGGTGACGGAACATCACATCCCGATTTGCACCTAATCTATGTGGATGAAGTTTGTGGATTATTTAAGCTTGCAGGTATGCCCAAGGATGTTATCAAGAAGAAGGTCTTCCCTTTATCTTTGAAGGGATATGCATTGACATGGTTTAGGCTATGTGATGATATTGGATCATGGAACTACCAACGATTCAAATTGGAATTTCATCAGAAGTTTTATCCTATGCATCTTGTTCATCGTGATCGTAATTATATATATAATTTCTGGCCTTGCGAAGGAGAAAGCATCGCTCAAGCTTGGGGGAGGCTTAAGTCAATGTTATATTCATGCCCCAATCATGAGCTCTCAAAAGAAATGATTATTCAAAAAATTTATGCTCGGCTTTCTCTCAGTAATCGCTCCATGCTCAATACTTCTTGTACTGGATCTTTTATGATGAAGGCTATTGAATTCAAATGGGATTTATTGGAGAGAACTAAATGCAACTATGAAGATTGGGACCTCGATGAAGGTAAGGAGTCAGGTATAACACCTAAGTTTGATTGTGTTAAATCTTTTATGGATACCGATGCTTTCCGTGAATTTAGCACTAAATATGGACTTGACTCTGAGATAGTAGCTTCTTTCTGTGAATCCTTTGCTACTCATGTTGATCTCCCTAAGGAGAAGTGGTTTAAATATAATCCTCCCATTGAAGTAAAAGTAGTTGCACCCATTAAAGTTGAAGAAAAGATTATCACTTATAATCACTACAAAAAAAGACACATCCGTGACATTTTGGGCCGAACAATTTTTTTTCTGTCATACTTATGACACTTCTATGACAATAATTGTGACAAAACACGGTATCATCATAGATGTGGTGGGGTCCTACTTCTATGAGAAAAAATCATGGCAGAAAATGGGCTTATAGTCCTGGGCGGGCCGGAGACGCAGCTGCATGACATTATTTGGGCCGTCCTTGACGGAAAAAAATATGGTAGAAGCGAGGGCGAGGAAAATATCGGGGTGTTCCCAGTTACGGTGGGTGGTCGGGGCCGAGCGATGCGCGTTTCTTTCGTACACGCACGCGCGTGGGTGTGAGGCGTTGGGCTCTAACTGAACCCGAGCGAGGCATTGTGCTCTAACTAAACCCGAGCGATTGCACTGCAGGCTACGCGTTACTGAACCCGAGCGATCGATCGATGGCTGTTAACTGAACCCGATCGAGCGATTCCTTCGCTACTACTGCTAACTGAAGCCGATCGATGCTGCTCTGGATGAACAGTGAGCGTTGCTGGGGGGTTGGATGAACAGTCCGGTGGGGGTGGATGGACAGGACCCCGTGGTGTTGCCTCTGGATGGACAGGACCCCGATCGATCGAGTCGGTTGGGGCTGGATGAACAGGACCCCGTGGAGGGCAGGATGAACAGGACCACCCCGTGGAGGACAGGATGAATAGTAGACAGTGGAGGGTAGGATGAACAGTAGCCCGTGGAGGGGTGGTTGAACAGGAGCCCGTGGAGAGGGCTGGTTGAACAGTAGCCGGTGAGTACACGCGGTGGAGGCTGGATGAACAGGAGCCCATTGGATGAACAGTCGCAGGTGGAGGCTGGAGGAGGTCGACGGTGGATGAACAGTAGCCCATGGAGGCTGGAGGGGGTCGATAGTGGAGATGAACAGTATCTCGTGGAGTCCCGTTTTGCGGTACGCCACACCCCTCCCGATGAACAGGACCACCGTTTCGACCGTAGCGCTCCAACGCAAGTCCGTTTCCTCCGTTTTGCGGTACGCCACACCCCGCCTGATCAACAGGACCCCCGTTTCGACCGTAGGAGGTCTGTTTCCTCCGTTTTGCGGTAGACAGACCCCACCTGATTAACAGGATCCCGTTTCAAATGTGGCTGGTCGAACACAAGGCTGTTTCCTCCGTTCTACGGTATGCCAGGCCTCGTTTCCATCGGTTGTTTCGTCCAAGCCCTCCCGATGAACACGACGACGCATTCTGTTCCGACCCAGCCGGTTGGCTCCCCATGAATACGACGACGATGTTGTTTCTCCGTTTCGACCCAGCCATGTACACGAGCCCTGGCCGTACATACGCGCGAGTAGGCGTTCGTGACCCCGCCCGTATGTATGTATATGGTCGTATTTACTTTCTTGCACCCTGGCCGCTGTACGTACGTGTACATGCTACGTGCGTGCCTCTACTACAACACGTGTGCGCCTCTACATCGACTAGTATGTACGTACACGTTCGCGACCAGAATGACAACGCTACGTAAGCTTCGACCAGGTGTGTCCTGACTGTTAGGCACTTCCTTGCGTGCGAAGATGTAGCTGGTGGGTCCCAGCAGTCAGGGGGGCAAATCTTTTCTTTGCCCGGACGCACTTCCTTGCGTGCGCAGATATAGCTGGTGGGTCCTAGCAGTCAGGGGGAAACATTTTTTCATGAAATACGGTGGCCCATCCAGTGGGTCCCCGTTGTCAGGTGGAGGAATAATTATTTTTCCTGTAATAAGGAAGCACTTCCTTGCTGCGGCCGTGGACCCAGCTGTCAGCATCTCCACGTACAGTCCACGTCCGATGGAAGCTGTTCCTTGACCATGTTGACCACGCCGCGCCGAGAGCACCAGGGCGGTGGACGACGACGAGGGCCTAGGAAGGGGACGACGCGGAGCCGGGGAAGACGTGGAAGTGGAAGCCCGCGCGGATAGGAGTATGAGGGTTCACTGGTTCGGCTGCGGTGTGAGGCTGCCGTCGCCGCAGGGCCTGTCCAGCGGTGGGAATAGTAGGGGGCCGTGAGGCCTCTGCGGTAGTACAGCCGGCCACGGGAGGCAGGAGCATGCGGCACGACCGGCGCTGCTTTGGGCGGCTGGAGCAAGAAGACCAGAGGTTGAAGAAGCAGTATGGCCATTGGATGGACATCGTACGGTCACTGAAGCTAAAACCGTGCATATTGACTAAGTTGACAAAGCCCTCTGTCCCCGTCAACTTAGTAGGACCACGAGTCAACCTCCCACTATACTGGGTCCCAGCTAGTAGGGGGAGTATTCATTTTTTTGTCGTAATAAGGAGGCACTTCCTTGTGTGCGAAGATATAGCTGGTGGGTCCGAGCTGTCACCGGCGGTAACATTTTTTCGTGAAATACTGAGGCCCTTTCGGTGGGTCCCAGATGTTAGGTGGAGGAATCATTATTTTGCGTGTAATAAGGAGGCATTTCCTTGCATGCGGCCGTGACCCAGCTGTCAGCCTCTCCATGTACAGTCCACTTCAGATGCATGTCGGTCGTTGACCATGTTGACCAGGCCGTGCCGAGAGCACCAGGGCGGTGGACGACGGCGAGGCCTAGGAAGGGAACGACACGGAGCCAAGGAAGACTCGGCAGTTGTTTTCCACGCGGAGGGGAGTACGACTGTACAAGGGTTTACTGGTCCATCTGCCGTCGCCAAAGAATAACAGCAGGTGTGGGTGAGTAGAGGGATGGCTAAGCCAGCGATGGAAGTACGGTGGGGTAGTGAGGCCTGCGCGGCAACACAGCGGGCCGCGGGGAGGAGAGAGCAGGCAGTCCCGCCGGTGCTTGTTTGAGCGGCTGGAGCAGGAAGAGCAGAGATTGAAGAAGCACGATGGCCGTTGGATGGACATCCAACAGTCACTACTTGTGCGTCAACCTTTTTTTAGGAAAGCCTCAAATCTATGGAAAACATCATACAACCCATCTGCCATTATTTCTAATAATTTATAGCCCATTTGCTAATTCTTAAGGTTTTTTTGGAGTCCATATTATTTTCGTTAGCATTACAGCCCATATTATAGCCACAGTTAAAAAATTACTAGTGCGTGGGGCGCGCCTCTTGTGCGGTCCTTTGCGCACTTGCCTTGGCGGTGACGTTGAACGTGCATATGCGTGCTAGAGTAGCTCAGTTGTTAAAATATGAATAGAGTTAAACAAGCTTAACAAAAAAATGTTCAATCATCAGGCATAGCAAGGTTAGGTCCATATTATCAAATAGGTGACAGTTTTACAAGGTTGATAACAGAGCACATCATTGAATTGAAATCAAAGCCTAACATGCTACAAAAGACATGTGATCTCCAAAGGAGAAGTAGAGTCATTGTAGAGCTTGCCTCAGGTCACACATCATATCAAACCCCAGCCGAGACACTGCACCATCTTCTCCGCCGTCGTTGAGCCATGGCCATTGCTCGCTATCCCTGCGGAATCAAAGAGGTGAGATTGGGCTGCAGGCTATCTTCACACTTCATGGGTAAAAAAGGGATAAAATGACAAATTCACAAATCTAATACAGGTAATCAAGAAGAAATAACATGCATACTAAATTTAGTGATAGTTCATAGAAGCGACAGGCTACCACTATGCAGATTTATGGGCAATGCCCTCTATATATCTAGAATGTCACTCCAGGCTATAGAGTATGTTGCGATATGTTTCACATGTTACTGTTTCTCATCTAGCTAAAAAGAAAGATAAATATACAATTTGAAACGGAGCATCCTACTGTGTCAGTTGCATCCTCCCATCATCCTTTTCAATCTTAAATTGCTCCTGAAAATAACATAAAGAGCATCAAGAAAAAATTGAATGATTGAAGTGTAAAGATATAGGGAGCAACATGGGTGTTCAAGTTATGTTCTGTACCAAATGGTATCGTCGCCCAACATAGGTCTAAAGAGCAAGAATGCATAAACAACCAACCATACCGCACATGCACAACTCATAAATATGGATCGGCCATACAGAATTTTCTTCACAGTTCCCATATCATTAACGTAAGCTAACCTATTAATGGAATTGGATCAAAACAACTATTGCACCAGGGTACAATTACTACATAAAATGTTGTCTCACTATTTAACTTTGCAAACCCCATATTCCGTATACCACTCAGAACTGATGCAAAAAGATAAAAGTAGCCAAATATATTAGGACATCGCTCGCTAGTTTAACAAATAAGTCATGAAAAATTACAGG
>NC_053027.1:116697907-116717081 GCF_003073215.2 Triticum urartu | reverse complement strand
GTAATAGTATATCCTCCTCTTGCCTGATAATCAAAGAAGGCAGGAGCAGGGAGAGTAATACGGACAGCACGGCGTCTGTCAAAGATTAGTCGATACTGGAGAGGTGATTCGTTCCTCTCGACAAACTGGTGGTGAACCATAGCATTAAAATCTAGATAAGCAGGAGGTAATTCAATATCATCTTCGCGTATGGCTATACCAAGAAAATTAGCTATGCGGGTTGCATAAATTCCACCAAAGAAATCTCCATTAAGTCTATTAAGATGCAACCTACGTGCAACAATGGCTCCCAAATTATATGATTTGTCTCCTAACACAGCACTCCTAAGAATACTAGAGATCGGGGACACACATGTGACATGCCTCATCTTTACCATTAATGCATCTACCTATGAAGAGAGCAAAATAATGTATAGCAGGAAAGTGAATGCTCCCTATGGTAGCTTGTGTAATATCTCTAGATTCTCCCACAGTTATCCTAGCAAGAAAATCTCTAAATTCAGATTTGCGAGGATCCCTTATACTACCCCATTGTGGAAGTTTGCAAGCAGTGGTAAAATCCTCTAAGTCCATAGTGTAAGATTTATCATAAAGATCAAACAGGACAGTTGGAGAATTACGTGAAGTTGAAAATTCAAACCTCCTCACAAAGGTACTGGTGAGATAGTGATACTGGCTGCACTTCTCTTCCTCGAAGCTCACAAGATCAGCGTTACGCAAATATGCGTTAAATTCTTCCTTAATTCCCGCTCGATCCATAAAGTTCTCAGAAGGCCATTCACAAGGACGCACTAGAGCGTCTCTTGGTGGCTCGTCATCAGCATCACGCATTGCAAGCCTGGGTCCTTGCTTCCTTGAAGAACCACCTTGGAACATTTTCCTAAGCATATTTTCTTCCTCTGAAAAATTCTGAAATTTTTAGTAACTTCAAAATAAAAGTAAACCAAACTCAATAATATTGATAGCAACTACTCCTACAAGTGCCTAGGGCCTATATCATGCATCAAAACTACTTTTGACCATATAAATTTGACATGCAAGCTCAAGAACAGGGTCACCTAAGCAGCAAAAATTTGCAATGAATAAAGCACTAGAACAAAAACTAATTGGACCAATGGAGGAGTCACATACCAAGGAACAATCTCCCCAAGCAGTTTTGTGAGAGGTGCTTTGAGCAAGGAGATCGAAAATGGCAGCAAGATGAGCTAGAACTCGTGCTTGAGCTGGTTATATTCGTGTTTGTGGGAGGAAGATGAAGTGTGTGGGTGCAGGAATAAGTGGAGGAGGGCCACCGTGGGCCCACGAGGCAGGGGGCGCGCCCTAGAGGGGTGGGCGCGCCCTCCACCCTCGTGGGCAGGTGGTTGACCCCCTGGTGTGTTCTCAGTTCCATAAATCCTCAAATATTCTAGAAAAAATCATATTTAAATTTCAGGGCATTTGGAGAACTTTTATTTTCGAGGTATTTTTATATTGCACGGATAATCAGATAACAGACAGAAAAATATTTATTTTATTTTATTTAATATAAATAACAGAAAGTAAAAGTGGGGTACAGAAGGTTGTGCCTTCTAGTTTCATCCATCTCATGTCATCAAAAGGAATCCACTAACAAGGTTGATCAAGTCTTGTTAACGAACTCATCGAATAACATGGAACCGGAGAAATTTCGAATAACACTATGTTACCTCAACGGGGATATGCACATCCCCAATAATAAGAATATCATATTTCTTCTTGACAGTAGGAAGAGGAAATTCAAAACCTCCAAATATAATCGATGGAATTTTTCCAATAGAGTTGATACTATGAACTTGAGGTTGTTTCCTCGGAAAGTGTACCGTATGCTCATTACCATTAACATGAAAAGTGACATTGCCTTTAGTGCAATCAATAACAGCCCCTGCAGTATTCAAAAAGGGTCTTCCAAGAATAATAGACATACTATCGTCCTCGGGAATATCAAGAATAACAAAGTCCGTTAAAATAGTAACGTTTGCAACTACAACAGGCACATCCTCACAAATACCGACAGGTATAGCAGTTGATTTATCAGCCATTTGCAAAGATATTTCAGTAGGTGTCAACTTATTCAAATCAAGTCTATGATATAAAGAGAGAGGCATAACACTAACACCGGCTCCAAGATCACATAAAGCAGTTTTAACATATTTCTTTTAATGGAGCATGGTATAGTGGGTACTCCTGGATCTCCAAGTTTCTTTGGTATTCCACCCTTAAAAGTATAATTAGCAAGCATGGTGGAAATTTCAGCTTCCGGTATCTTTCTTTTATTTGTAATAATATCTTTCATGTACTTAGCATAAGGATTGGTTTTGAGCATATCAGTTAATCGCATACGCAAAAAGAATAGGTCTAATCATTTCAGCAAAGCGCAATGACGGGAAGAATTCGTTGGACGGCGGGAGACAACAGGATGGCGTGGTTCCGATAGGTGGTGCTATCCGTACATCCCACGTTGATGGAGACTTCAACCCACGGAGGGTAACGGTTGCGCGAGTCCACGGAGGGCTCCACCCACGAAGGGTCCACGAAGAAGCAACCTTGTCTATTCCATCACGGCCATCGCCCACGAAGGACTTGCCTCACTAGCGGTAGATCTTCACGAAGTAGGCGATCTCCTTGCCCTTACAAACTCCTTGGTTCAACTCCACAATCTTGTCGGAGGCTCCCAAGTGACACCTAGCCAATCTAGGAGACACCACTCTCCAAGAAGTAACAAATGGTGTGTTGATGATGAACTCCTTGCTCTTGTGCTTCAAATGATAGTCTCCCCAACACTCAACTCTCTCTCACAGGATTTGGATTTGGTGGAAAGAAGATTTGAGTGGAAAGCAACTTGGGGAAGGCTAGAGATCAAGATTCATATGGTTGGAATGGAATATCTTGACCTCAACACAAGTGTAGGTGGTTCTCTCTCAGAAAATGTGTATTGGAAGTGTAGGTATGTTCTGATGGCTCTCTCCATGAATGAAGAGTGGGTGGAGGGGTATATATAGCCTCCACACAAAATCTAACCGTTACACACAATTTGCCAAACTCGGTGGGACCGAATGGTTAAACTCGGTCGGACCGATTCAGCAAACCTAGTGACCGTTAGGATTTTCGGTGGGACTGAGATGCAACTCGGTAGGACCGATATGGTTAGGGTTAGGGCATAACGTAATCTCGGTGTGACCGATTACACAAACTCGGTAGGACCGATTTTGGTAATAAGCTAACCAGAGAGTTGGTCAGGTAAACTCGGTGGGACCGATTCGCTCATCTCGGTGAGACCGAATGTTACAAAAGGGAAACAGAGAGTTTACATTGCAATCTCGGTGGGACCGATCGCTCATCTCGGTAAGACCGAAACGTTACGAAGGGAAACAGAGAGATTACAATCCCATCTCGGTGAGACCGAGATCCCTATCGGTGAGACCGATTTGCCTAGGGTTTGTGGCAGTGGCTATGACATTTGAAACTCGGTGGCGCCGGATAGAAAGAATCGGTGGGGCCGAGTTTGACTTTTGGTTTAGGTCATATGTGGATGTGGGAAGGTAGTTGAGGATTTTGGAGCATATCACTAAGCATTTTGAGCAAGCAAGCCATTAAGCAACACCTCATCCCTCCTTGATAGTATTGGCTTTTCCTATAGACTCAATGTGATCTTGGATCACTAAAATATAAAATGTAGAGTCTTGAGCTTCAAGCTTGAGCCAAACTTTTTGTCCTTAGAATTTTGAGGGATCCACTTTCCTCATCCATGCCATGCCATTCATTGAGCTTTTCCTGAAATATTAATCTTGGAATAATGTTAGCTCAATGAGCTATATGTTGTTAGGAATTACCAAAACCACCCAGGGATAGTTGCACTTTCACACTCCAAGATTTTTCCATGACCATGCCAATGGCTGATGCACAGGAAGAGTAATTGAATGTACTAAAATTGTTGACAAATTTAACACGTAATAAAAAAATGATGGCATGATATAATTCACATATAAGATGACTGGCTAACCAGGGTGGCATTGCAAAATTCACATATATGATGCCTGGCTAACAAGATGGCATTGCATGATTCACATATACGATAAAGAAACTAAACAGATGGCATTGACACAAAGCATGTCTAAACTAAGCAGATGACATCTTTAATGTATACAGTAAGCAATGCAAGGCACCATATGCATGATATTACCAACATCAGCATGCCAAGTTAGAGCGAAGACCTCATGGGGTAAATAGGAGTGGTCTTCTCCTTCTGAATCCCCCTCAACAGTTATCTTCCTCTTGATTACGATCCGAAATGGGTGGAGGGGGGCTGCCTTTGCGCCCACCATGGAGCGACGTCTGCATGAAATTTTATTGCCATGCAAGGCTCGTCTCTTTTGCTCTACATGTTCAGTTCCATTGTGTACAATAACTGACATGCATAGGAATAAAACATAGTGAGATTATGTAAGGAGTGCATGCACAAATCCAGAGTGATGGTAGCAAACTGTGGATAGACCCAAAACCAATGATAGCAGGCAGATAATAGCTTTAGTTAAAAAATACAGATAATGGCTCCTTTAATGTTTGTTTGCACCCAACATGAAACTCATAGTAGACACCCGAGATTAACCAGATAGTAGACAGATAGTACTGATTGCTGCCCCAATATGTACCCCACAACCATTTAAAAACTCAAGTTTCAGCATTAGTTTGGACCTGACTCGGAGTCTAATAGGTGAACACGACGATAAAGTAGCATGTCATCATATTAAGCGATGCATAACGTAAGCAGACACGGAAGAGTGCGACCTCTCTTGCGGACCCGTGTAGTCCTCAAGGTCATCTGCTCAGTTGATGATGGTAATGCAGTTGTCGTGGCTGCCGGCGGCGGGAAGAAGATCTGAGGCGGCGAAAGATAGTCTGGAGAGCGGATCCCTGCTGTGGTGAACCCTTCTTCGTTGGAGCAGCTGAGCTGGGGTGGAAACACACCAGGAGCAGGACAAACCACACAAGGTTTTCTTTGACACATATCTGTAACAGAAGTAATTGTGTAAGGGCTTGTTTGAATTTGAGGATTCTAACAATGCAGGGATAGGAAATAGACATGAATAGGATAGGAATGCACGTGCAAAACAGAGAATTTAAAAACAGATTTCTGCCAATCTGGGTGTTTGGTTCACAAGAATTGGAAGATCACAGGATGCAAAGAAGCATGGTGAGATTAAGTCAAACCACAAGAAAATGTACGGTTATAATGCTATTATGCTACTATCTCTTAGTCTTGTGCTTCATGAATAGGAATTTGAAAAGGAGGACAAGTGGATATTAAAATTCCTACGGTTTTTCTTTCAAGGAGACACTAAAGGAACAAATCCTACAGTTTTCCTTTGCTCCATTCCTTTGAACCAAATGCATGAATAGTAGTACCATAGGAAACTTTCCAATTCCTATGTTTTTCCTTCACTTTTCCTTTCAAGCACTGAGCGATTCTAGTAGGCAGGCTTGAGCAAGGAAAAGCCTACACTCAAAAAATGTTTTTGTGCTACTTCTACTACTTTGGACCCAGGCCACTGCCCTACTAGCTCAACTCCCAGGCCCATCGACAAATGCACAGCTCAAACGTGCAGAGATAAATAATGAGGTGTTCAAGAGAGTCCATCACGGATAGCTAAGTTGCCTGGTACCTCACTGCTTGTCATATAGTAGGATAAAATAATCGTATTTCCGTTCCGTGTGCTCAGTGGACAATATATATAACATGTAGAGTAAAAAAGAGATGCAACAAGTGTACAACCTCTTTGGCGAAGCCATGTCGATCTCAGCGTGATTGGGTTGGCCGGTGAGGATGCTCCGGCTGACTTGGCTGTCGGAGGAGGGGAAGAAGATCTTAGGCGTCTGGAGATGGAGCCCGAGGTACTGCTCCGCTGTGATGGAGGGTTTCGTCGTTGGAGCAGCTCCGGTGAGTTGTACACGCCGAGGCTGAAGCAGGACAAGAGAGACAACATTAACCTGAGTGGAATTCTAATAGCATCTCCAATAGATGACGTAAAATACATAACCACAAAGTGCTAGATGTAAAATACATCAGCCGCTCATCTCTGAACTTAACTGTCGAAACTGAATTTAACTGTCGAAACTGAACTTAACTGTCGAAACTGAATTTTGCTGTCGAAACTGAATTTTACTGTCAAAACTGAACCACTAGTAGCAGAAAAAGCATAGTAGCAGCAGCAGCAGCACGCGTGCGAGAGCCGGGGCAGCTGGTCGTTGTAGCAGCATCAGGGGTGAGGCTACACGTCAGTCGACTGACTTTTTCATCTCTGGTCAGTCGATTTTCCAGCCATTGGATACGAAATCAAGGGCTGCAGTTCATCTTCAACCTCCACCCCCTGAGCCGCCAGCCACCACCGGCCAAACCGCCGCCCCCGCCGCCCGCGGCGGCGGTGCGCCCCCGCCGCCCCGAAACCACTCCCCACCGCCGGTCCGCCGCCGCCCCGGCCATCCCTCTAGGCCCCCCTGCCGAGCTTTTTCTCCGGCGATCCCCACGCCACCGCCCCACCACCGCCGGCGACCACCGCCCCCACCCTGAACCCTAAGATAGATAGTGGGGTACCTCTCCGAAGAGCCCCCCTCCCCGCTGTAGCTGATTCTTCCTTAACTCTGGCGAGCCCCCCCGCCCCCTAAAAATCGACTGACCGAAAAGTTGATTTAGTCGACTGAAGTATAGCTAAATTGGAGCAGCATCGCAAGCAAGAGCAAGAGCAATAGCAAGAGCAGACCAGGCAGGGGATCGAGAGCAAGAGCAGAGTTGCAGCGCGAGCGAGAGCTAAAGTATCAGCAACTCCTACTGATGTGGACATCTCCGTCGAGGGAGCAATGCCGTGGAGGAAGTGGTCGACGATGCCGCCGTGGATGGAGCCGCACCATGTCGGCTCGGGATCGAGTGCCGGTAGCACTGTGAGATCGAATTAAGAAGAAAATGCGGTGATTAGTGTACAACCTCTTTGGTGGCGCCGATTAGGCCTCAGCTTCATCCGAGGAAACGGTGATGATGCTGCTCTTCCGGTGGTGCAGGTGAAGACGGAGGTGTGGGAATGGAGGTGGCATGAAAGACGAGGGGAACGTCGGGGCAGCTCCTTGGAGGTGGAGGACGAGGTCTCGAATTTGGGTCATCCACGAATGAAATAATGACAAACTTCAATATGCTTAGTTCGAGAATGTTGCACGGGATTGTGAGCAATCTTAATAGCACTTTCATTGTCACAAAGCAATGGAACATGTTTCACATAGATCCCATAATTAAGAGTTTGGGTCATCCAAAGTAATTGAGCACAACATGAACCGGCGGCAATGTATTCCGCTTCGGCGGTGGATAAGGATACCGAGTTTTGTTCTTGGAGGACCAAGACACAAGAGATCTACCAAGAAATTGACAAGTACCCGAAGTGGACTTTCTATCAACCTTGTCTCCGGCATAGTCTGAGTCGGAAGAGCCAACAAGATCAAAAGAAGACCTCTTAGGATACCAAATGCCAAAATTTGGTGTATGAATTAAGTATCTCACTATCCTTTTCATAGCCTTAAGATGACATTCTTTGGGGGCCGCTTGATATCGTGCACACATGCACACACTTAGCATAATATCGGGACGGAGGCACATAGATATAACAATGAACCAATCATAGAGCGATAAACCTTTTGGTCAACCGGTTTGCCATCCTTAGTCAAGTCAAGATGTCCACTAGTAGGCATGGGTGTATTCATACCTTTGCATTCTTGCATGTTGAACTTCTTGAATAAGTCCTTGGTATACTTTGTTTGAGAAACAAAGGTACCCTCCTTAGTTTGCTTGATTTGCAAACCAAGAAAGAACTTGAGTTCACTCATCATAGACATCTCAAACTTCTCCGACATTAGCTTTCCAAACTTTTCACTAAAATGAGGGTTAGTCGAACCAAATATGATATCATCAACATAAATTTGGCACACAAATAATTCACCATTAACCCTTTTAGTAAAAAGAGTAGAATCAATTTTTCCAATCTCAAAGCCTTTTTCAATAAGGAACTTGGTCAAGCATTTATACCACGCTCTAGGAGCTTGTTTAAGACCATAAAGAGCTTTGTGAAGTTTGTAAACATGGTCGGGTTTCTTAGGATTAACAAAGCCGGGAGGTTGTTTAACATAAACTTCCTCCTCAATTTCACCATTTAGAAAAGCACTTTTAATGTCCATTTGGTACAAGGTGATATCATGGTGATTAGCATAGGCAAGTAAGATGCGGATGGACTCAAGTCTAGCAGGGCATATGTCTCACCATAGTCCATACCTTCGACTTGAGTGTAGCCTTGGGCGACGAGACATGTGCTTTGTTGCGAACCACTTGTCCATCTTCATCTTGCTTGTTGCGAAACACCCATTTGGTACCGATGATGTTGTGGTTGTTGTCGGGCTTCTCGACCAATGTCCACACTTGATTTCTCTCAAAGTTGTGTAGCTCTTCATGCATGGCATTTATCCAATCCGGATCTTCCAATGCTTCTTCAACCTTCATAGGTTCAATGCTAGAGATGAATGAATAATGTTCACAAAAATTTAGCCAAACGAGTTTTAGAGCGAGTGATTCTCCCGGTTTGGATATCATTGAAGATTTGCTCGACGGGATGGTCTCGTGAAACTCTTGCTCTAACTCGTGAGAGCTTTTGTTTGGGTCGGGGTGGAACATCTTCTTCATCATCTTGTTCTTCTTCTTGGCCTTCTTCATTGTTGACGTTGTCGTTCTCTTGTCGAGGTGGAGAAGGAGGTTGATGAGGTTCATCTTGGTGTACTTCCTCGTTTTCTTCATCTTGGTGTGTCCCACTTGTGGATGCTTCCATGTCAACTCTTGGTTCACCTTGTCGTGAGGTAGAAGCTTCCACTTGGACGGACGAGGTACTCTCCTTCACCTCCGTTGGACGAATCTTGCCAATAGACAAGTCTTGGATTGCTTCCGAAGGGTCTTTGTCTCCTACATCAATTGGCAATTGCTCTACTTGCGAGCCGTTAGATTCATCAAACTTCACATCTACCGTCTCTTCAACCTTTCGGGTGAAATTGTTGTAGACACGGTAAGTGTGAGAGTTTGAGCCATAACCAAGTAGGAAACCTTCATGAGATTTAGGAGCAAATTTAGAACGACGATGCTTATCAAGAATGTAGCACTTTGAGCCGAATACTCGAAAGTATCCAACTTGGGGTTTGTTACCGGTGAGAAGCTCGTATGCCGTCTTGCCGAGTAGCTTGTGAAGATACAAGCGATTTGTTGCATGACAAGCTGTCTCAACCGCTTCCGCCCAAAAGTGTTTTGGAGTCTTGTACTCATCAAGCATCGTTCTCGCCATCTCAATAAGAGTCTGGTTCTTCCTCTCAACAACTCCATTTTGTTGAGTGTACGTAGCCGAGAACTCATGTGAAATCCCTTCTTCGTCAAGAAAGGTATCCACATTTGCGTTCTTGAACTCCGTTCCATTGTCGCTGCGAACCTTCTTGATCTTCACTTCAAATTGATTTTGGGCCTTCCTAGGAAGTTCTTGAAGATCTTTTGGACCTGCGATTTTATCATCAAGAAAGAACACCCACGTAAATCTTGAAAAATCATTCGACTATGACTAGACCAAATGAGTTTCCACCGAGACTTTTGTAGGCATTGGGACCAAAGAGATCCATATGAAGTAGCTCGAGCGGTCTTCTCGTGGTCATGATGTTCTTCACGGGGTGACTTCCTCCAACTTGTTTTCCTGCTTGACAAGCACTGCACAATCTATCCTTGTCAAATATAACATCTTTCACTCCAAGGATATGATCACCTTTAATAAGCTTATCAAGATTTCGCATGCCCACATGACCTAACCTTCTATGCCACAACCAACCTTTAGAAGATTTAGCAATTAAGCAAGTTCTAGGTTGAGCCTTTTTAGTGAAATCAACAATGTATAGATCACCTCTACGTATACCGGTAAAGACCATTTTATGATTATCTCTACGAAACACTTGGCAATCTACTTCAGTAAATAGGACATTGAAACCAAAGTCAGCAAGTCTAGATAACGGAAAGTAAATTATAGCCAAGGGATTCAACGAGCATAACATTTTGTATGGAGCTATCATGTGAGATGGCCACCTTACCAAGGCCAACCACCTTACCCTTTGAGTTGTCACCAAAAGTGACATACTTTCGAGGGTCGTTGTTTTCAGCAAGCTCACGAAACATATCCTTGTCTCCGGTCATGTGATCGGTACATCCACTATCAAGAACCCATTCCTTTCCTCCAGCCATGTAGCCGCGAAGATTAGCCATAAGACCAAAGTGTCTCATAGACTCATCGAGATCAAAGTCACTATCATCATCCTCATCATAGTATCCATGTTCAACATCGTCTTGTGATGGATCAATTCCTAGAGAGAGTGATTCATTAGATAAGTGATCATCACAATGTTCATCTTTATGAATTCTAATGGCTTGGAGATGATGTTGCTAATGATTCCAACATCTCCTTTGGCACGCATGAGGTTGGTAAGCTCAAATAAACAATCACCAAACTTAGGATCATTGGAATTCATCTTACTCAAGCAATAGACTTATGAAGAATCTCATCTAAGTTTTGCAAGGAATAGTTTGGAAATTCGTTCCTCAAGAAATCTCCATATGGTGTAAGCACAATCAAGAGCAGGCAAGCTAGCAATCAAGTTTCTAGGTAATCCTCTAGTGATTAAATTGACAGTTCTAAGATTACGGATCATGTCAATAGACTCATCAAGGGTAGGATGCAAGGGGTCAACAAGGCGCACACAAGGAGTAGTAATGTACTTGTTCAAGTGATATTCATTGAAAATCTCAAGCATCTCAATTTTCCACTCATGAAAGAACTCTCCATCAAGTATAGGACTCTATGTCTAAGACTCCCCAATGTAGACTCATCCATCTTCCTCCAATGGTGATTAAACCAAAGCAATGGAGACCAATGCTCTGATACCAATTGTAGGATCGAGAAGAGGTGTCTAGAGGGGTGATTAGACCCTCAACAAAGAAAAGCAGTTTTTAATTTCTTAAGTTAAGGTGGAGTTTTAGCACAAGTTTAAACATTCACAATACATTTCAAGCAAGCATGGCAAGAGTATATGAGCAGCGGAAAGTAAAGCATGCAACTTGCAAGAAAGTAAAGGGATGGGATTGGAGTGTGCAAACGCAATTGGAGACACAGAGATTTTTGGCGTGGTTCCGATAGGTGGTGCTATCGTACATCCACGTTGATGGAGACTTCAACCCACGAAGGGTAACGTTGCGCGAGTCCACGGAGGGCTCCACCCACGAAGGGTCCACGAAGAAGCAACCTTGTCTATCCCACCATGGCCATCGCCCATGAAGGACTTGCCTCACTTGGGTAGATCTTCATGAAGTAGGCGATCTCCTTGCCCTTACAAACTCCTTGGTTCAACTCCACAATCTTGACGGAGGCTCCCAAGTGACACCTAACCAATCTAGGAGACACCACTCTCCAAAAGGTAATAGATGGTGTGTTGATGATGAACTCCTTGCTCTTGTGCTTCAAATGATAGTATCCCTGAGGGAGTCCTGGATTAGGGGGTCTCCGGAACAGCCGGACTATATCCTTTGGCCGGACTGTTAGACTATGAAGATACAAGATTGAAGACTTCGTCTCGTGTCCGGATGGGACTCTACTTGGCGTGGAAGGCAAGCTAGGCAGTACGGATATGGATATCTCCTCCTTTGTAACCGACCTTGTGTAACCCTAACCCTCTCTCGGTGTCTATATAAACCGAAGGGTTTTAGTCCGTAGGACAACAACAAACAACATACAAATCATACCATAGGCTAGCTTCTAGGGTTTAGCCTCTCTGATCTGTGGTAGATCTACTCTTGTACTACCCATATCATCAATATTAATCAAGCAGGACGTAGGGTTTTACCTCCATCAAGAGGGCCCGAACCTGGGTAAAACTTTGTGTCCCCTGCCTCCTGTTACCATCCGCCTAGACGCACAGTTCGGGACCCCCTACCCGAGATCCGCCGGTTTTGACACCGACATTGGTGCTTTCATTGAGAGTTCCTCTGTGTCGTCGCCGTTAGGCTTGATGGCTCCTTCTATCATCGTAGCGATGCAGTCCAGGGTGAGACTTTTCTCCCCGGACAGATTTTTGTATTCGGCGGCTTTGCACTGCGGGCCAATTCGCTTGGCCATCTGGAGCAGATTGAAAGCTACGCCCCTGGCCATCAGGTCAGGTTTGGAAGCTTAAACTACACGGCCGATATCCGCGGAGACTTGATCTTCGACGGATTCGAGCCTCTGCCTTGTGCGTCACGCGGTCATGATGAGTACGATTTAGCTCTACCATCCGACAGTGTTCAGGAGATCGCACCGGCAGCCGCTCCGACCCTCAATTCGGAGCCAGTTGCGCCTCCATGGACGGGTGGATGGACCCCGCCACGGAGGCCTTACCCTCATCGGCGATCGAGCCGAACATCGACCTTACTCTGCACGAGAGCCGTGTTGAAAACTGCCGGATCCTCTCCGGCCACGGACTCCGAACCGCCTGCGCCCGTTCCTCGAATCCGATTGGGCGCCGATCATGGAGTTTACCTCCGCGGATATTTTCAGCACTCGCCCTTTGGCGACATACTGAACTCATTAAGGTCTCTCTCCTTGTCAGGAGGATCCTGGCCGAACTATGTCCGGCAGGACTGGGATGCGGACGACGAAGAAATTCACGGCCCACCCACCACCCACTTAGTAGCCACTGTCGATGACTTAACCGACATGCTCGACTTCGACTCCGAAGACATCGACGGTATGGACGACGATGCGGGAGACGAAGAGGAACCACTGCCCACAGGGCACTGGACAGCCACCTCATCATACGATATATACATGGTACACCCAAAGAAGGCAATGGCGACGAGAAATGGAGGATGACCCCTCCAAGAAGCAACCCAAGCGCCACATCAGCGGCGCCGCTCTAAGTCCCGCCAAAGCAAAAGTGGTGATACCGGCACAGGAGATAATAACACTCCGGATAGTGCCGAAGATAACAACAATCCCCTCCAGCAAGATTTAGAGCAGGAGGATGGAGGAGCCAGCCCTCCTGAGAGAGCGGCAAGATGGAGAAGGCGAGGATGATAATTACATGCCCCCCTCCGAAGACGAGGCAAGCCTCGGCGATGACGAATTCGCCGTGCCAGAGGATCCCGTCGAACAAGAGCGCTTCAAGCGCGGCTTATGGCCCACGGCAAATAGCCTTAAGAAAAAGCAGCAGCAGCTTCAAGCTGATCAAGATCTGCTAGCTGACAGATGGACTGAAGTCCTCGCGGCCGAGGAATATAAACTCGAGCGCCCCTCCAAGAGTTACCCAAAATGCAGGTTGCTACCTCGACTGGAGGAAGAAGCGTATGACGCGGCTGATCGGCCACCTCGTGGCCGTGATAGAGAGGCATTCCAGCCAAAAGCTCAGCCTGCACCCCGACGCCATTCAAATAAAAAGGCATGGGGAAATACGCCAGACCTGCGAGACGTATTGGAGGACAAAGCAAAACATGCAAGATCGATCTACGGATCACGAGGGCGCGCCACTATGCGAGACGATAAACGTCACGCCGGATACAGTAAAAGTCAATCCGGCCGGGCCGAACACAGCGGGCAAGACCCATTGAGCTGCGTCGATATAGCCCAATACAGAGGCGCCGCACACCCCCTATGCTTCACAGACAAAGTAATGAATCACCAAATCCCAGAGGGTTTCAAACCCGTAAATATTGAATCATACGACGGCACAACAGATCCTGCGGTATGGATCGAGGATTTCCTCCTCCACATCCACATGGCCCGCGGCGATGACTTACACGCCATCAAAGACCTCCCACTAAAGCTCAAAGGACCAGCGCGACATTGGCTTAATAGCTTGCCAGCAGAGTCCATTAGCTGTTGGGAAGATCTGGAAGCCGCATTCCTCGACAACTTTCAGGGCACTTATGTGCGACCACCAGACGCCGATGACTTGAGCCACGTAATTCAGCAGCCAGAAGAATCGGCCAGGCAATTCTGGACACGGTTCCTAACAAAGAAAAATCAAATCGTCGACTGTTCCGGATGCAGAGGCCCTAGCAGCCTTCAAGCATAACATCCGCGACGAGTGGCTTGCCCGGCACCTTGGACAGGAAAAGCCGAAATCTATGGCAGCCCTCACGACACTCATGACCCGCTTTTGTGCGGGAGAAGACAGCTGGCTGGCTCGCAGTAATAACATATCAAAACCATGGTACTTCGGATACCAAGGACGGCAATAGCAGGTCACGTCGCAACAAACATAAGCGCCGCATTAACAGCGATAATACGAGGATACGGCAGTCAATGCCGGATTCAAAGGCTCTAAACCCGGTCAGCGGAAAAAGCCATTTCAAAAGAAGCACTCCGGGCCCGTCCAGTTTGGACCGCATACTCGATCGCTCGTGTCAAATACACGGTACCCCTGACAAGCCAGCCAACCACACCAACAGGGAATGCTGGGTGTTCAAGCAGGCCGGCAAGTTAATTGCCGAAGATAAAGATAAAGGGTCACACATAGCGATGACGAAGAGGAGCCCCGGCAGCCGAACACCGGAGGACAGAAGAGGTTCCCCCCACAAGTGCGGACGGTGAACATGATATACGCAACCCACATCCCCAAGAGGGAGCGGAAGCGTGCGCTCAGGGACGTATATGCGTTGGAGCCAGTCGCCCCAAAGTTCAACCCATGGTCCTCCTGCCCGATCACCTTCGATCGCAGGGACCACCCCACTAGTATCCGTCATGGCGGATTCGCCGCACTGGTCTTAGACCCAATCATTGACGGATTTCACCTCACTCGAGTCCTTATGGATGGCGGCAGCAGCCTGAACCTACTTTACCAGGACACAGTGCGCAAAATGGGTATAGACCCCTCAAGGATCAAACCCACAAAAACGACCTTTAAAGGCGTCATTCCAGGTGTAGAGGCCCATTGCACAGGCTCAATTACACTGGAAGTGGTCTTCGGATCCCCGGATAACTTCCGAAGCGAAGAATTAATCTTCGATATAGTCCCGTTCCGCAGTGGCTATCATGCACTGCTCGGGCGAACCGCATTTGCGATTCAATGCGGTACCGCATTATGCATACCTCAAGCTCAAGATGCCAGGACCTCGGGGGTCATCACAGTTAATGGAAACACAGAGCGCTCTCTCCGTACGGAGGAGCACACTGCGGCCCTCGCAGCAGAAGCGCAAAGCAGCCTCTCAAGGCAATCCACCAGTTCGGCGTTTCAAGACCCGGACACCTTCAAGCACGCTCGGAGTAATCGGCAACTAGACCGCCTGGCACGATCTGAGCTCGCGTAGCAATGCGGCCCCCACCCCAGTCCCAGCCAAACGTGGCGAAATCCGTACCACGCGTACATAATTACGCATTAAAAATACCATGGGCACAGTGGGAGGGGGGCACAACTACGGCACGGCCAAGTGTTGGGGAACGTTGCAGAAAACAAAATTTTCCTACGGTTTCACCAAGATCCATCTATGAGTTCATCTAGCAACGAGTGATCGGATGCATCTACATACCTTTGTAGATCACGAGCGGAAGCGTTCAAAGAACGGGGATGAGGTAGTCGAACACGACGTGATCCAAATCACCGGAGATCCTAGCACCGAACGGACGGCACCTCCGCGTTCAACACACGTACGGTCAGCGTAACGTCTCCTTCTTCTTGATCCAGCAAGAGGGAAGGAGAGGTTGAGGAAGATGGCTCCAGCAGCAGCACGACGGCGTGGTGGTGATGGAGCTGCAGTACTCCGTCAGGGCTTCGCCAAGCGCTATGGAGGAGGAGGAGGTGTTGGAGAGGGAGAAGGAGGCAACCAAAGGCTGGGATGAAAAGCCCTCCTTCCCCCACTATATATAGGAGGGCCAAGGGGGGCGCCGGCCCTAGGAGATCCAATCTCCTAGGGGGGCGGCGGCCAAGGGAGGTTTCCCTCCCCCCCAAGGCACCTAGGAGGTGCCTTCCCCTCCTAGGACTCTTCCCTTGAAACCCTAGGCGCATGGGCCTCTTGGGGCTGGTGCCCTTGGCCCATGTAGGCCAAGGCGCACCCCCTACAGCCCATGTGGCCCCCCGGGGACAGGTGGCCCCACCCGGTGGACCCCCGGGACCCTTCCGGTGGTCCCGGTACAATACCGATTACCCCGAAACTTGTCCCGATGGCCGAAACAGGACTTCCCATATATAAATCTTTACCTCCGGACCATTCCGGAACTCCTCGTGACGTCCGGGATCTCATCGGGACTCCGAACAACATTCGGGTTACTGCATATACATATCCCTACAACCCTAGCGTCACCGAACCTTAAGTGTGTAGACCCTACGGGTTCGGGAGATATGTAGACATGACCGAGATGACTCTCCGGTCAATAACCAACAGCGGGATCTGGATACCCATGTTGGCTCCCACATACTCCACGATGATCTCATCGGATGAACCACGATGTCGAGGATTCAAGCAACCCCGTATGCAATTCCCTTTGTCAATCGGTATGGTTACTTGCCCGAGATTCGATCGTCGGTATCCCAATACCTCGTTCAATCTCGTTACCGGCAAGTCACTTTACTCGTACCGTAATGCATGATCCCGTGACCAGACACTTGGTCACTTTGAGCTCATTATGATGATGCATTACCGAGTGGGCCCAGATGATACCTCTCCGTCATACGGAGTGACAAATCCCAGTCTTGATCCGTGTCAACCCAACAGACACTTTCGGAGATACCCGTAGTATACCTTTATAGTCACCCAGTTACGTTGTGATGTTTGGTACACCCAAAGCACTCCTACGGTATCCGGGAGTTACACGATCTCATGGTCTAAGGAAAAGATACTTGACATTGGAAAACTCTAGCAAACGAACTATACGATCTTGTGCTATGTTTAGGATTGGGTCTTGTCCATCACATCATTCTCCTAATGATGTGATCTCGTTATCAATGACATCCAATGTCCATAGTCAGGAAACCATGACTATCTGTTGATCAACGAGCTAGTCAACTAGAGGCTTACTAGGGACATGTTGGTGTCTATTATTCACACATGTATTACGATTTCCGGATAACACAATTATAGCATGAATAAAGACAATTATCATGAACAAGGAAATATAATAATAATGCTTTTATTATTGCCTCTAGGGCATATTTCCAACAGTCTCCCACTTGCACTAGAGTCAATAATCTAGTTACATTGTGATGAATCGAACACCCATGGAATTCTGGTGTTGATCATGTTTTGCTCTAGGGAGAGGTTTAGTCAACGGATCGCTACATTCAGGTCCGTATGTACTTTACAAATCTCTATGTCTCCATCTTGAACATTTTCACGAATGGAGTTGAAGCGACGCTTGATGTGCCTTGTCTTCTTGTGAAACCTGGGCTCCTTGGCAAGTGCAATAGCTCCAGTGTTGTCACAGAAGAGTTTGATTGGCCCCGACGCATTGGGTATGACTCCTAGGTCGGTGATGAACTCCTTCACCCATATGCTTCATGTGCTGCCTCCGAGGCTGCCATGTACTCCGCTTCACATGTAGATCCCGCCACGACGCTCTGCTTGCAACTGCACCAGCTTACTGCCCCACCATTCAAAATATACACGTATCCGGTTTGTGACTTAGAGTCATCCAGATCTGTGTCGAAGCTAGCGTCGACGTAACCCTTTACGACGAGCTCTTCGTCACCTCCATAAACGAGAAACATTTCCTTAGTCCTTTTCAGGTACTTCAGGATATTCTTGACCGCTGTCCAGTGTTCCTTGCCGGGATTACTTTGGTACCTTCCTACCAAACTTACGGCAAGGTTTACATCAGGTCTGGTACACAGCATGGCATACATAATAGAACCTATGGCTGAGGCATAGGGGATGACACTCATCTCTTCTATATCTTCTGCCGTGGTCGGACATTGAGCTGAGCTCAATTTCACACCTTGCAACACAGGCAAGAACCCCTTCTTAGACTGATCCATATTGAACTTCTTCAATATCTTATCAAGGTATGTGCTTTGTGAAAGACCTATGAGGCGTCTTGATCTATCTCTATAGATCTTGATGCCTAATATATAAGCAGCTTCTCCAAGGTCCTTCATTGAAAAACTCTTATTCAAGTAGGCCTTGATGCTGTCCAAGAGTTCTATATCATTTCCCATCAAAAGTATGTCATCTACATATAGTATGAGAAATGCTACAGAGCTCCCACTCACTTTCTTGTAAACGCAGGCTTCTCCATAAGTCTGCGTTAAACCCAAACGCTTTGATCATCTCATCAAAGCGAATGTTCCAACTCCGAGATGCTTGCACCAGCCCATAAATCGAGCGTTGGAGCTTGCACACTTGTCAGCATTCTTAGGATCGACAAAACCTTCCGGCTGCATCATATACAATTCTTCCTTAAGGAAACCATTAAGGAATGCCGTTTTGACGTCCATTTGCCAAATTTCATAATCATAAAATGCGGCAATTGCTAACATGATTCGGACGGACTTCAGCTTCGCTACCGGTGAGAAAGTCTCATCGTAGTCAACCCCTTGAACTTGTCGATAACCCTTAGCGACAAGCCTAGCTTTATAGATGGTCACATTACCATCCGCGTCTGTCTTCTTCTTAAAGATCCATTTATTTTCTATGGCTCGCCGTTCAACGGGCAAGTCAGTCAAAGTCCATACTTCGTTTTCATACATGGATCCTATCTCGGATTTCATGGCTTCTAGCCATTTGTCGGAATCCGGGCCCGCCATCGCTTCTTCATAGTTCGAAGGTTCACCGTTGTCTAACAACATGATTTCCAAGACAGGGTTGCCGTACCACTCTGGTGCGGAACGTGTCCTTGTGGACCTTCGAATTTCAGTAGGAGCTTGATCAGAAGTATCTTGATCATCATCAATAACTTCCTCTCTAGTTGGTGCAGGCACCTCAGGAACATTTTCTTGAGTTGTGCCATTTTCCGGTTCAAGAGGTAACACTTCATCAAGTTCTACTTTCCTCCCACTTACTTCTTTCGAGAGAAACTCTTTCTCTAGAAAGAATCCATTCTTGGCAACAAAGATCTTGCCTTCGGATCTGAGGTAGAAGGTATACCCTCTT
>NC_053027.1:116676404-116696907 GCF_003073215.2 Triticum urartu | reverse complement strand
CCCTTGTAGATCACGAGCAGAAGTGTTCAAGAGAACGGGGTTGATGGAGTCGTACTCGTCGTGATCCAAATCACCGAAGATCCTAGCGCCGAACGGACGGCACCTCCGCGTTCAACACACGTATGGAGCGAGGACGTCTCCCGCGCCTTGATCCAGCAAGGAGGAGGGAGAGGTTGAGGAAGAGGGCTCCAATAGTAGCACGACGGCGTGGTGGTGATGAAGCTGCAGTACTCCGGCAGGGCTTCGCCAAGCTCTTACGGAGGAGGAGAGGTGTTGGGGAGGGGAGGGGCTGCGCCTTGGATGTTGTATGCAGCCCTCCCTTTGCCCCTCTATTTATAGGGGAAGGAGGAAGGGGGCCGGCCCCCTCTAGATGAGATCTAGAGGGGGGCGGCGGCCAAGGGGAGGGGGCTTGCCCCCCAAGCAAGGGGGGCGCCCCCTTTAGGGTTTCCCCCCAACCCTAGGCGCATGGGCCCAAAGGGGGGATGTGGCCAGCCCATGTAGGGCTGGTTCCCCTTTCCTCTACAGCCCATTAGGCCCTCCGAGAGAGGTGGACCCTCCAGGTGGACCCCCGGAACCCCTCCGGTGGCCCCGGTACAATACTGATATGCCCCCGAACCTTTCCGGTGACCGTATGACAACTTCCTACATATAAATCTTCACCTCCGGACCATTCCGGAACTCCTCGTGACGTCCGGGATCTCATCCGGGACTCCGAACAACATTCGGTAATCACATACAAGTCTTCCTAACAACCCTAGCATCACCGAACCTTAAGTGTGTAGACCCTACGGGTTCGGGAGACATGTAGACATGACCGGGACGACTCTTCGGTCAATAACCAACAGCGGGATCTGGATACCCATGTTGGCTCCCACATGCTCCACGATGATCTCATCGGATGATCCACGATGTCGAGGATTCAATCAATCCGTATACACTTCCCTTTGTCAATCGGTACGTTACTTTCCCGAGACTCGATCGTCGGTATCCCAATACCTCGTTCAATCTCGTTACCGGCAAGTCACTTTACTCGTACCGTAATGCATGATCCCGTGGTCAACCACTTGATCACATTGAGCTCATTATGATGATGCATTACCGAGTGGGCCCAGAGATACCTCTCCGTCATACGGAGTGACAAATCCCAGTCTCGATTCGTGCCAACCCAACAGACACTTTCGGAGATACCTGTAATGTACCTTTATAGTCACCCAGTTACGTTGTGACGTTTGGCACACCCAAGGCACTCCTACGGTATCCGGGAGTTGCACAATCTCATGGTCTAAGGAAATGATACTTGACATTCAGAAAAGCTACAGCAAACGAACTACACGATCTTTGAGCTAAGCTTAGGATTGGGTCTTGTCCATCACATCATTCTCCTAATGATGTGATCCCGTTATCAATGACATCCAATGTCCATAGTCAGGAAACCATGACTATCTTTTGATCAACGAGCTAGTCAACTAGAGGCTCACTAGGGACGTGTTGTGGTCTATGTATTCACACATGTATTACGATTTCCGGATAACACAATTATAGCATGAACAATAGACAATTATCATGAACAAAGAAATATAATAATAACCATTTAATTATTGCCTCTAGGGCATATTTCCAACAGTCTCCCACTTGCACTAGAGTCAATATTCTAGTTACATTGTGATGAATCGAACACCGATGCAGTTCTGGTGTTGATCATGTTTTGCTCTAGGGAGAGGTTTAGTCAACGGATCTGCTACATTCAGGTCCGTATGTACTTTACAAATCTATATGTCTCCATTTTGAACACTTTCACGAATGGAGTTGAAGCGACGCTTGATATGCCTGGTCTTCCTGTGAAACCTGGGCTCCTTCGCAAGGGCAATAGCTCCAATGTTGTCACATAAGAGAGTCATCGGGCCCGACGCATTGGGTATGACTCCTAGGTCGGTAATGAACTCCTTCACCCAGACTTCTTCTTGTGCTGCCTCCGAGGCTGCCATGTACTCCGCTTCACATGTAGATCCCGCCACAACGCTTTGCTTGCAACTGCACCAGCTTACTGCCCCACCATTCAAAATATACACGTATCCGGTTTGTGACTTAGAGTCATCTAGATCTGTGTCGAAGCTAGCATCGACGTAACCCTTTACAACGAGCTCTTCGTCACCTCCATAAACAAGAAACATTTCCTTAGTCCTTTTCAGGTACTTCAGGATATTCTTGACTGTTGTCCAGTGTTCCATGTCGTGATTACTTTGGTACCTTCCTACCAAACTTACGGCAAGGTTTACATCAGGTCTGGTACATAGCATAGCATACATGATAGACCCTATGGCTGAGGCATAGGGGACGACACTCATCTTTTCTCTATCTTCTGCCTTGGTCGGGCATTGAGCCGTGCTCAATCTCGTACCTTGCAATACAGGCAAGAACCCCTTCTTTGACTGATCCATTTTGAACTTCTTCAATATCTTGTCAAGGTACGTACTCTGTGAAAGACCTATGAGGCATCTCGATCTATCTCTATAGATCTTGATGCCTAATATATAAGCAGCTTCTCCAAGGTCCTTCATTGAAAAACACTTGTTCAAGTAGGCCTTTATGCTTTCCAAGGATTCTATATCATTTCCCATCAACAGTATGTCATCCACATACAATATGAGAAATGCTATAGAGCTCCCACTCACTTTCTTGTAAATGCAGGCTTCTCCATAAGTCTGCATAAACCCAAACGCTTTGATCATCTCATCAAAACGAATGTTCCAACTCCGAGATGCTTGCACCAGCCCATAAATTGAGCGTTGGAGCTTGCACACCTTGTCAGCATTCTTAGGATCGACAAAACCTTCTGGCTGCATCATATACAATTCTTCCTTAAGGAAACCATTAAGGAATGCCGTTTTGACGTCCATTTGCCATATCTCATGATCATAGAATGCGGCAATTGCTAACATGATTCGGACGGACTTCAGCTTCGCTACGGGTGAGAAAGTCTCATCGTAGTCAACCCCTTGAACTTGTCGATAACCCTTAGCGACAAGCGGAGCTTTATAGATGGTCACATTACCATCCGCGTCGGTCTTCTTCTTAAAGATCCATTTATTTTCTATGGCTCGCCGATCAATGGGCAAGTCAATCAAAGTCCATACTTCGTTTTCATACATGGATCCTATCTCGGATTTCATGGCTTCCAGCCATTTGTCGGAATCCGGGCCCGCCATCGCTTCTTCATAGTTCGAAGGTTCATCGTTCTCTAACAACATGATTTCCAAGACAGGGTTGCCGTACCACTCTGGTGCGGAACGTGTCCTCGTGGACCTTCGAATTTCAGTCGTAACTTGATTTGAAGTTTCATGATCATCATCATTAACTTCCTCTCTAGTCGGTGCAGGCACCTCAGGAACATTTTCTTGAGTTGCGCCACTTACCGGTTCAAGAGGTAACACTTCATCAAGTTCTACTTTCCTCCCACTTATTTCTTTCGAGAGAAACTCTTTCTCTAGAAAGGACCCATTCTTAGCAACAAAGATCTTGCCTTCGGATCTGAGGTAGAAGGTATACCCAACAGTTTCTTTAGGGTATCCTATGAAGTCGCATTTTTCCAACTTGGGTTCGAGCTTTTCAGGTTGAAGTTTCTTGACATAAGCATCACATCCCCAAACTTTTAGAAACGACAGCTTAGGTTTCTTCCGAAACCATAATTCATACGGTGTCATCTCAACAGATTTCGACGGAGCCCTATTTAAAGTGAATGCGGCAGTCTCTAAAGCATAGCCCCAAAATGACAGCGGTAAATCAGTAAGAGACATCATAGATCGCACCATATCTAGTAGAGTGCGATTACGACGTTCGGACACACCATTACGCTGAGGTGTTCCAGGCGGCGTGAGTTGTGAAACTATTCCACATTTTCTTAAGTGTGTGCCAAATTCGTGACTCAAGTATTCTCCCCCATGATCTGATCGCAAGAACTTGATTTTCCTGTCACGTTGATTCTCAACCTCACTCTGAAATTCCTTGAACTTTTCAAAGGTTTCAGACTTGTGTTTCATTAAGTAGACATACCCATATCTACTCAAGTCATCAGTGAGGGTGAGAACATAACGATAGCCACCGCGAGCCTCAACACTCATTGGACCGCACACATCAGTATGTATGATTTCCGATAAGTTGGTTGCTCGCTCCATTGTTCCTGAGAACAGAGTCTTGGTCATTTTACCCATGAGGCATGGTTCGCACGTGTCAAATGATTCGTAATCAAGAGACTCTAAAAGTCCATCTGCATGGAGCTTCTTCACGCGTTTGACACCTATGTGACCAAGGCGGCAGTGCCACAAGTATGTGGGGCTATCATTATCAACCTTACATCTTTTGGTATTCACACTGTGAATATGTGTAGCATTACGCTCGAGATTTATTAAGAATAAACCATTCAACATCGGAGCATGACCATAAAACATATCTCTCATATAAATAGAACAACCATTATTCTCGGATTTAAATGAGTAGCCATCTCGAATTAAACGAGATCCTGATACAATGTTCATGCTCAAAGCTGGCACTAAATAACAATTATTGAGGTTGAAAACTAATCCCGTAGGTAAATGTAGAGGTAGCGTGCCGACGGTGATCACATCGACCTTGGAACCATTCCCGATGCGCATCGTCACCTCGTCCTTCGCCAGTCTCCGCTTATTCTGCAGCTCCTGCTTTGAGTTACAAATGTGAGCAACCGCACCAGTTTCAAATACCCAGGAGCTACTACGAGTACTGGTAAGGTACACATCAATTACATGTATATCACATATACCTTTCGTGTTGCCGGCCTTCTTGTCCGCTAAGTATTTGGGGCAGTTCCGCTTCCAGTGACCACTTCCCTTGCAATAAAAACACTCAGTCTCGGGCTTGGGTCCATTCTTTGGCTTCTTCCCGGCAGCTTGCTTACCGGGCGCGGCAACTCCCTTGCCGTCCTTCTTGACGTTCTTCTTACCCTTGCCTTTCTTGAACTTAGTGGTTTTATTCACCATCAACACTTGATGTTCCTTTTTGACTTTTACCTCTACTGATTTCAGCATTGAATATACCTCAGGAATGGTCTTTTCCATCCCGTGCATATTAAAGTTCATCACAAAGCTCTTGTAGCTCGGTGGAAGCGACTGAAGGATTCTGTCAATGACCGCGTCATCCGGGAGATTAACTCCCAGCTGAGTCAAGCGGTTATGCAACCCAGACATTTTGAGTATGTGCTCACTGACAGAACTATTTCCTCCATCTTACAGCTGAAGAACTTGTCGGAGACTTCATATCTCTCGACCAGGGCATGAGCTTGAAAAACCATTTTCAGCTCTTCGAACATCTCATATGCTCCGTGTCTCTCAAAACGCTTTTGGAGCCCCGGTTCTAAGCTGTAAAGCATACCGCACTGAACGAGGGAGTAATCATCAGCACGTGACTGCCAAGCGTTCATAACTTCTTGGTTCTGTGGGACGGGTGCGTCACCTAGCGGTGCTTCTAGGACATAATCTTTCTTGGCAGCTATGAGGATGATCCTCAGGTTCCAGACCCAGTCCGTATAGTTGCTGCCATCGTCTTTCAGCTTGGTTTTCTCTAGGAACGCGTTGAAGTTGAGGACAATGTTGGCCATTTGATCTACAAGACATATTGTAAAGATTTTAGACTAAGTTCATGATAATTAAGTTCATCTAATCAAATTATTCAATGAACTCCCACTCAGATAGACATCCCTCCAGTCATCTAAGTATAACATGATCCGAGTTAACTAGGCCGTGCCGATCATCACGTGAGACGGACTAGTCACATCGGTGAACATCTTCATGTTGATCGTATATTCTATACGACTCATGCTCGACCTTTCAGTTTCTTGTGTTCCGAGGCCATGTCTGTACATGCTAGGCTCGTCAAGTCAACCTAAGTGTATTGCGTGTGTACATCTGGCTTACACCCATTGTATTCAAACGTTAGAATCTATCACACCCGATCATCACGTGGTGCTTCGAAACAACGAACCTTCGCAACGGTGCATAGTTAGGGGGAACACTTTCTTGAAATTATTACGAGGGATCATCTTATTTAAGCTACCGTCGTTCTAAGAAAATAAGATGTAAAACATGATAAACATCACATGCAATCAAAATAGTGACATGATATGGCCATTATCATTTGCTCCTTTTGATCTCCATCTTCGGGGCTCCATGATCATCGTTGTCACCGGCATGACACCATGATCTCCATCATCATGATCTCCATCATCATGTCTTCTTGAAGTTGTCTCGTCAATCTATTACTTCTACTACTATGGCTAACGCTTTAGCAATAAAGTAAAGTAATTACATGATGTTTATGTTGACACGCAGGTCATAAATAAATAAAGACAATTCCTATGGCTCCTGCCGGTTGTCATACTCATCGACATGCAAGTCGTGATTCCTATTACAAGAACATGATCATCTCATACATCACATATATCATTCATCACATCCTTTTGGCCATATCATATCACAACACTTGCTGCAAAAACAAGTTAGACGTCCTCTAATTATTGTTGCAAGTTTTACGTGGCTGCTATAGTTTTCTAGCAAGAACGTTTCTTACCTACCAAAACCACAACGTGAATGCCAATTTCTATTTACCCTTCATAAGGACCCTGTTCATCGAATCCGATCCGACTAAAGTGGGAGAGACATACACCCGCCAGCCACCATTATGCAACTAGTGCATGTCAGTCGGTGGAACCGGTCTCACGTAAGCGTACGTGTAAGGTTGGTCCGGGCCGCTTCATCCCGCGATGCTGCGAATCAAGATAAGACTAGTAACGGCAAGATAATTGACAATATCGACGCCCACAACTGCTTTGTGTTCTACTCGTGCATAGAACTACGCATAGACCTAGCTCATGATGCCACTGTTGGAACGTAGCAGAATTTTAAAATTTTCTACGCATCACCAAGATCTATCTATAGTCATCTAGCAACGAGGGAGAGAGGAGTGCATCTACATACCCTTGTAGATCATGAGCGGGCGTTCAAGAACGGGGTTAGTCGTACTCGTCTGTTGGGGAACGTAGCATAAATTCAAAAAAATTTTCCTACGTGTCACCAAGATCTATCTATGGAGTCATCTAGCAACGAGGGAGGAGTGGATCTACATACCCTTGTAGATCGCGCGCGGAAGCGTTCAAGAGAACGGGGTTGATGGAGTCGTACTCGTCGTGATCCAAATCACCGATGATCCTAGCGCCTGAACGGACGGCACCTCCGCGTTCAACACACGTACGGAGCAGCACGTCTCCTCCTTCTTGATCCAGCAAGGGGGAGGAGAGGTTGATGGAGATCCAGCAGCACGACGGCGTGGTGGTGGAAGTAGCGGGATTCCAACAGGGCTTCGCCAAGCGTGTGGGAGGAGGGAGATGTGTCAAGGGAGGGAGAGGGAGGCGCCAGGGCTTAGGGGCTGCCCTCCCTTCCCCCTATATATAGGGACCAAGGGTGAGGGGGAGGCGCTGCACCAAAAGCCAAAAGGTGTGCGAAGAGGAGTCCCTCCTCCCCAAGGCACCTCGGAGGTGCCTTCCCCCTTTAGGACTCTTCCTTTCCCTCTTCTCTTGGCACATGGGCCTCTTGGGGCTGGTGCCCTGCAATAGCCAAGGCGCACCCACCCGGTGGACCCCCGGGACCTTTCCGGTGGTCCCGGTACAATACCGGTGACCCCGAAACTTGTCCCGATGGCCGAAATAGCACTTCCTCTATATAATTCTTTACCTCCGGACCATTTCGGAACACCTCGTGATGTCCGGGATCTCATCCGGGACTCCGAACAACTTTCGGGTTACCGCATACTAATATCTCTATAACCCTAGCGTCACCGAACCTTAAGTGTGTAGACCCTACGGGTTCGGGAGACATGCAGACATGACGAGATGACTCTCCGGTCAATAACCAACAGCGGGATCTGGATACCCATGTTGGCTCCCACATGTTCCACGATGATCTCATCGGATGAACCACGATGTCAAGGACTTAATCAATCCCGTATACAATTCCCTTTGTCTAGCGGTACGATACTTGCCCGAGATTCGATCGTCGGTATCCCGATACCTTGTTCAATCTCGTTACCGGCAAGTCTCTTTACTCGTTCCGTAACACATCATCCCGTGATCAACTCCTTGATCACATTGTGCACATTATGATGATGTCCTACCGAGTGGGCCCAGAGATACCTCTCCGTTTACACGGAGTGACAAATCCCAGTCTCGATTCGTGCCAACCCAACAGACACTTTCGGAGATACCTGTAGTGTACCTTTATAGCCACCCAGTTACGTTGTGACGTTTGGCACACCAAAGCACTCCTACGGTATCGGGAGTTGCACAATCTCATGGTCTAAGGAAATGATACTTGACATTAGAAAAGCTTTAGCATACGAACTACATGATCTTGTGCTAGGCTTAGGATTGGGTCTTTTCCATCACATCATTCTCCTAATGATGTGATCCCGTTATCAACGACATCCAATGTCCATGGTCAGGAAACCGTAACCATCTATTGATCAACGAGCTAGTCAACTAGAGGCTTACTAGGGACATGGTGTTGTCTATGTATCCACACATGTATTTGAGTTTCCTATCAATACAATTCTAGCATGGATAATAAACGATTATCATGAACAAGGAAATATAATAATAATCAATTTATTATTGCCTCTAGGGCATATTTCCAACAGTCTCCCACTTGCACTAGAGTCAATAATCTAGTTCACATCGCCATGTGATTAACACTCAAGGTCACATCCCCATGTGACTAACACCCAAAGAGTTTACTAGAGTCAATAATCTAGTTCACATTACCATGTGATTAACACTCGATGAGTTCTGGGTTTGATCATGTTATGCTTGTGAGAGATGTTATAGTCAACGGGTCTGAATCTTTCAGATCCATATGTACTTCGCAAATCTCTATGTCATCTTGTAGATGCAGCTACTACGCTATATTTGGAGCCATTTCAAATAACTGTTCTACATGGAGCTATTCTAAATTGTTGCTCCATTATACATATCCGGTATCTCTACTCAGAGCTATCCGGATAGGTGTTAAGCTTGCATCGACGTAACTCTTTACGTCGAACTCTTTTACCACCTCCATAATCGAGAAAATTCCTTAGTCCACTAGTTACTAAGGATAACTTTGACCGCTGTCCTGTGATCCATTCTTGGATCACTCTTGTACCCCTTGACTGACTCATGGCAAGGCACACTTCAGGTGCGGTATACAGCATAGCATACTGTAGAGCCTATGTCTTAAGCATAGGGGACGACCTTCGTCCTTTCTCTCTATTCTTCTGCCGTGGTCGAGCTTTAAGTCTTAACTTCATACCTTACAACTCAGGCAAGAACTCCTTCTTTGACTGATCCATCTTGAACACCTTCAAGATCATGTCAAGGTATGTGCTCATTTGAAAGTACCATTAAGCGTTTTGATCTATCCTTATAGATCTTGATGCTCAATGTTCAAGTAGCTTAATCCAGGCTTTCCATTGAAAAATACTTTCCAAATAACCCTATATGCTTTCCAGAAATTCTACATCATTTCCGATCAACAACATGTTAACAACACATACTCATCGGAAATTCTATAGTGCTCCCACTCACTTCTTTGGTTTATGTTCAAAGAGTATTTGAAACATATGTGGGTTTTAGAAACTAGTAGAGTAGTTTCGTATGTAAGGATGAGGCTCTACGGATGAGGTTAGGAATCTTCCTAACGACCTCGAAACGTATGAATAATCGTAGAAAGTCCTAACTGTTTTGGAAGGCCAACATAGTGTATGTTGGAAAGGAGTTATTTTAGCAGCTCCTTTGTTACAAAACTGTAGGATAGACGTTCTAAAGTATTTATTACGTCATTAGCGATTATATCAAGGTTGTCTGAGAATCGTAGCGATGCTCACTCTTTCAGAGTAGCATCAGTTGAGGAACTTGAACAGCCTTTTGTAAAATTGCTGTTCAGCTCGAAAGAATTACCACTGTAAATGGTAGTAACAGGCAGAAGGAAAATTTAGGTAGACATGAGTTATCGTAATGCTGGTAGCTCGGCAAGACGGTTTCAGATGTGTTTGTTTTTATACATGGATCCTCTCTCGGATTTTATGGCCTCGAGCCATTTATCAGAATCCGGGCCCACCATCGCTTCTCCATAGCTCGTAGGTTCATTGTTGTCTAGCAACATGACTTCCAAGACAGGATTACGTACCACTCTGAAGTAGTACGCATCCTTGTCATCCTACGAGGTTTGGTAGTGACTTGATCTGAAGTTTCATGATCACTATCATAAGCTTCCACTTCAATTGGTGTAGGTGCCACAGGAACAACTTCCTGTGCCCTGCCACACACTAGTTGAAGAGACGGTTCAATAACCTCATCAAGTCTCCACCATCCTCCCACTGAATTCTTTCGAGAGAAACTTTTCCTCGAGAAAGGACCCGATTCTAGAAACAATCCCTTATTGCTTTCGGATCTGAGACAGGAGGTATACCCAACTGTTTTGGGTGTCCTATGAAGATGCATTTATCCGCTTTGCGTTCGAGCTTATCAGCCTGAAACTTTTTCACATAAGCTTCGCAGCCCCAAACTTTTAAGAAATGACAGCTTAGGTTTCTCTAAACCATAGTTCATACGGTGTCATATCATCGGAATTACGTGGTGCCCTATTTAAAGTGAATGTGGTTGTCTCTAATGCCTAACCCATAAACCATCGTGGTAATTCGACAAGAGACATCATGGTATGCATCATATCCAATAGGGTGCAGTTATGATGTTTGGACACACCATCACACTACGGTGTTCCAGGCTGTATTAGTTGTGAAACAATTTCCACAATGTCTTAATTCTGTGCCAAACTCGTAATTCAGATATTCATCTCTATGATCATATCATATATACTTTATCCTCTTGTCACGACGATCTTTCAACTTCACCCTGAAACTACTTGAACCTTTCAATAATTCAGACTCGTGATTCATCAAGTAAATATACTCAATATCTACTCAAATCATCTGTGAAGTAAGAACATAACGATATCCACTACATGCCTCGGCACTCATTGGATTGCACACATCAAAATGTATTACTTCCAACAAGTTGCTTTCTAGTTCCATTTTACTGAAAACGAGGCTTTTAGTCATCTTGCCCATGTGGTATGATTTGCATGTCTCAAGTGATTCAAAATCAAGTGAGTCCAAACGATCCATCTGTATAGAGTTTCTTCATGCATATCTACCAACAAACATGGTTCGCATGTCTCAATCCTTTCAAAAACGAGTGAGCCCAAAGATCCATCAACATGGAGCTTCTTCATGCGTTTTATACCGATATGACTTAAGTGGAAGTGCCACAAGTAGGTGGTACTATAATTACTATCTTTTGGCATGAACATGTGTATCACTACGATCGAGATTCAATAAACCATTCATTTCAGGTGTAAGACCATTTGAAGGTATTATTCAAATAAACAGAGTAACCATTATTCTCTTTAAATGAATAACCGTATTGTGATAGACATAATGCAATCATGTCTATGCTCAACGCAAACACCAAATAACAATTATTTAGGTTTTAATACCAATCTCGATGGTAGAGGGAGCGTGCGATGCTTGATCATATCAACCCTGGAAACACTTCCAACACATATCGCCAGCTCACCTTTAGCTAGTCTCCGTTTATTCCGTAGCCTTTTGTTTCGAGTTACTAACACTTAGCAACCGAACCGGTATCTAATACCCTGGTGCTACTAGGAGTACTAGTAAAGTACACATCAACACAATGTATATCCAATATACTTCTATCGACCTTGCCAGCCTTCTCATCTACCAAGTATCTAGGGTAATTCTGATGCAGTGGCTGTTCCCCTTATTACAGAAGCACTCAGTCTCGGGTTTGGGTTCAACCTTGGGTTTCTTCACTAGAGCAGCAGCTGAATTGCCGTTTCATGAAGTATCCCTTTGTTCCCTTGCCCTTCTTGAAACTAGTGGTTTCACCAACCATCAACAATTGATGCTCCTTCTTGATTTCTACTTTCGCGGTGTCAAACATCGCGAATATCTCAAGGATCATCATATAGGTCCCTGATATATCATAGTTCATCACGAAGCTCTAGCAGCTTGGTGGTAATGGCTTCGGAGAACCATCACTATTTCATCTGGAAGATCAACTCCCACTCGATTCAAGCGATTGTTGTACTCAGACAATCTGAGCACAAGTTCAACAATTGAGCTTTTCTCCCTTAGTTTGCAGGCTAAGAAAATCGTCGGAGGTCTCATACCTCTTGACGTGGGCACGAGCCTGAAATCCCAATTTCAGCCCTCGAAACATCTCATATGTTTCACGACGTTTCAAAACGTCTTTGGTGCCTCAACTCTAAGCCGTTTAACTGAACTATCACGTAGTTATCAAAATGTGTATGTGAGATGTTCGCAACATCCATAGACAACGTTCGAGGTTCAGCACACTGAGCGGTGCATTAAGGACATAAGCCTTCTATGAAGCAATGAGGACAATCCTCAGTTTACGGACCTAGTCCGCATAATTGCTACTATCAACTTTCAACTAAATTTTCTCTAGGAACATAACTAAACAGTAGAACTGAAGCGCGAGCTACGACATAATTTGCGAAGACCTTTTGACTATGTTCAGGATAATTAAGTTCATCTTATGAACTCCCACTCAGATAGACATCCCTCTAGTCATCTAAGTGATTACATGATCCGAGTCAACTAGGCCGTGTCCAATCATCATGTGAGACGGACTAGTCATCATCGGCGAACATCTTCATGTTGATCGTATCTACCATACGACTCATGCTCGACCTTTCGGTCTTCTATGTTCTGAGGCCATGTCTGTACACATGCTAGGCTCGTCAAGTCAACCTAAGTGTTTTGCGTGTGTAAATCTGTCTTACACCCGTTGTATGTGAATGTTAGAATCTATCACACCCGATCATCACGTGGTGCTTCGAAACAACGAACTATCGCAACGGTGCACAGTTAGGGGGAACACCTTCTTGAAATTTTAGTGAGGGATCATCTTATTTACTACCATCGTTCTAAGTAAACAAGATGCATAAACATGATAAACATCACATGCAATCAAATAATAGTGACATGATATGGCCAATATCATATAGCTCCTTTGATCTCCATCTTGGGGCTCCATGATCATCTTGTCACCGGCATGACACCATGATCTCCATCATCATGATCTCCATCATCGTGTCTTCATGAAGTTGTCTCGTCAACTATTACTTCTACTACTACAGCTAACGGTTAGCAATAAAGTAAAGTAATTACATGACGTTTATGTTGACATGCAGGTCATAAATAAATAAAGACAACTCCTATGGCTCCTGCCGGTTGTCATACTCATCGACATGCAAGTCGTGATTCCTATTACAAGAACATGATCAATCTCATACATCACATATATCATTCATCACATCCTTTTGGCCATATCACATCACATAGCATACGCTGCAAAAACAAGTTAGACGTCCTCTAATTGTTGTTTGCATGTTTTACGTGGCTGCTATGGGTTTCTAGCAAGAACGTTTCTTACATACGCAAAAACCACAACGTGATATGCCAATTGCTATTTACCCTTCATAAGGACCCTTTTCATCGAATCCGATCCGACTAAAGTAGGAGAGACAGACACCCGCCAGCCACCTAATGCAACTAGTGCATGTCAGTCGGTGGAACCGGTCTCACGTAAGCGTACGTGTAAGGTTGGTCCGGGCCGCTTCATCCCACGATGCCGCCGAATAAAGATAAGACTAGTAACGGCAAGCATATTGAACAAAATCAACGCCCACAACTACTTTGTGTTCTAGTCGTGCATAGAAACTACGCATAGACCTAGCTCTGATACCACTGTTGGGGAACGTAGCATAAATTCAAAATTTTCCTACGTGTCACCAAGATCTATCTATGGAGTCATCTAGCAACGAGGGAGGAGTGGATCTACATACCCTTGTAGATCACGCGCGGAAGCGTTCAAGAGAACGGGGTTGATGGAGTCGTACTCGTCGTGATCCAAATCACCGATGATCCTAGCGCCGAACGGACGGCACCTCCGCGTTCAACACACGTACAGAGCAGCGACGTCTCCTCCTTCTTGATCCAGCAAGGGGGGAGGAGAGGTTGATGGAGATCCAGCACGACGGCGTGGTGGTGGAAGTAGCGGGATTCCAACAGGGCTTCGCCAAGCGCTGCGGGAGGAGGGAGATGTGTCATGGGAGGGAGAGGGAGGCGCCAGGGCTTAGGTATGGTTGCCCTCCCTTTCCCCCACTATATATAGGGCCAAGGGAGGAGGGGGGCGCAGCCTTGGCCCTTCCTCCAAGGAAGGGTGCGGCCAGGGAGGAGTCCCTCCTCCCCAAGGCACCTCGGAGGTGCCTTCCCCCTTTAGGACTCTTCCTTTTTCTCTTCTCTTGGCGCAGCGCAGCCTTGGCCCTTCCTCCAAGGAAGGGTGGTGCCCTTGGCCCATATAGGCCTAGGCGCACTCCCCTACAGCCCATGTGGCCCCCCCGGGGCAGGGGTGGCCCCACCCGGTGGACCCCCGGGACCCTTCCGGTGGTCCCGGTACAATACCGGTGACCCCAAAACTTGTCCCGATGGCCGAAATAGCACTTCCTATATATAATTCTTTACCTCCGGACCATTCCAGAACTCCTCGTGACGTCCGGGATCTCATCCGGGACTCCGAACAACTTTCGGGTTACCGCATACTAATATCTCTATAACCCTAGCATCACTGAACCTTAAGTGTGTAGACCCTACGGGTTCGGGAGACATGCAGACATGACCGAGATGACTCTCTGGTCAATAACCAACAGCGGGATCTGGATACCCATGTTGGCTCCCACATGTTCCACGATGATCTCATCGGATGAACCACGATGTCAAGGACTTAATCAATCCCGTATACAATTCCCTTTGTCTAGCGGTACGATACTTGCCCGAGATTCGATCGTCGGTATCCCGATACCTTGTTCAATCTCGTTACCGGCAAGTCTCTTTACTCGTTCCGTAACACATCATCCCGTGATCAACTCCTTGATCACATTGTGCACATTATGATGATGTCCTACCGAGTGGGCCCAGAGATACCTCTCCGTTTACACGGAGTGACAAATCCCAGTCTCGATTCGTGCCAACCCAACAGACACTTTCGGAGATACCTGTAGTGTACCTTTATAGCCACCCAGTTACGTTGTGACGTTTGGCACACCCAAAGCACTCCTACGGTATCCGGGAGTTGCACAATCTCATGGTCTAAGGAAATGATACTTGACATTAGAAAAGCTTTAGCATACGAACTACAGATCTTGTGCTAGGCTTAGGATTGGGTCTTGTCCATCACATCATTCTCCTAATGATGTGATCCCGTTATCAACGACATCCAATGTCCATGGTCAGGAAACCGTAACCATCTATTGATCAACGAGCTAGTCAACTAGAGGCTTACTAGGGACATGGTGTTGTCTATGTATCCACACATGTATCTGAGTTTCCTATCAATACAATTATAGCATGGATAATAAACGATTATCATGAACAAGGAAATATAATAATAATCAATTTATTATGGCCTCTAGGGCATATTTCCAACATCGTCGTGATCCCAATTCACCGAAGATCCTAGCGCCGAACGGACGGCACCTCCGCGTTCAACACACGTACGGAGCGAGGACGTCTCCCGCGCCTTGATCCAGCAAGGAGGAGGGAGAGGTTGAGGAAGAGGGCTCCAACAGCAGCACGACGGCGTGGTGGTGGTGAAGCTGCAGTACTCCGGCAGGGCTTCGCCAAGCTCTTACGGAGGAGGAGAGGTGTTGGGGAGGGGAGGGGCTGCGCCTTGGATGTTGTATGCAGCCCTCCCCTTGCCCCTCTATTTATAGGGGAAGGAGGAAGGGGGCCGGCCCCCTCTAGATGAGATCTAGAGGGGGGGCGGCGGCCAAGGGGAGGGGGCTTGCCCCCCAAGCAAGGGGGGCCCCCTTTAGGGTTTCCCCCCAACCCTAGGCGCATGGGCCCAAGGGGGGATGCGGCCAGCCCATGTAGGGCTGGTTCCCCTTTCCTCTACAGCCCATTAGGCCCTCCGAGAGAGGTGGCCCCTCCCGGTGGACCCCCGGAACCCCTCCGGTGGCCCCGGTACAATACCGATATGCCCCCGAACCTTTCCGGTGACCGTATGACAACTTCCTACATATAAATCTTCACCTCCGGACCATTCCGGAACTCCTCGTGACGTCCGGGATCTCATCCGGGACTCCGAACAACATTCGGTAATCACATACAAGTCTTCCTAACAACCCTAGCGTCACCGAACCTTAAGTGTGTAGACCCTACGGGTTCGGGAGACATGCAGACATGACCGAGACGACTCTCCGGTCAATAACCAACAGCGGGATCTGGATACCCATGTTGGCTCCCACATGCTCCACGATGATCTCATCGGATGAACCACGATGTCGAGGATTCAATCAATCCGTATACAATTCCCTTTGTCAATCAGTACGTTACTTGCCCGAGACTCGATCGTCGGTATCCCAATACCTTGTTCAGTCTCGTTACCGGCAAGTCACTTTACTCGTACCGTAATGATGATCCCGTGATCAACCACTGTTGGAAATATGCCCTAGAGTCAATAATAAAAGCATTATTATTATATTTCCTTGTTCATGATAATTGTCTTTATTCATGCTATAATTGTGTTATCCGGAAATCGTAATACATGTGTGAATAACAGACACCAACATGTCCCTAGTAAGCCTCTAGTTGACTAGCTCGTTGATCAACAGATAGTCATGGTTTCCTGACTATGGACATTGGATGTCATTGATAACGAGATCACATCATTAGGAGAATGATGTGATGGACAAGACCCAATCCTAAACATAGCACAAGATCGTATAGTTCGTTTGCTAGAGTTTTTCCAATGTCAAGTATCTTTTCCTTAGACCATGAGATCGTGTAACTCCTGGATACCGTAGGAGTGCTTTGGGTATACCAAACGTCACAACGTAACTGGGTGACTATAAAGGTAGACTACGGGTATCTCCGAAAGTGTCTGTTGGGTTGACATGGATCAAGACTGGGATTTGTCACTCCGTATGACGGAGAGGTATCACTGGGCCCACTCGGTAATGCATCATCATAATGAGCTCAAAGTGACCAAGTGTCTGGTCACGGGATCATGCATTACGGTACGAGTAAAGTGACTTGCCGGTAACGAGATTGAACGAGGTATTGGGATACCGACGATCGAATCTCGGGCAAGTAACATATCGATTGACAAAGGGAATTGTATACGGGGTTGCTTGAATCCTCGACATCGTGGTTCATCCGATGAGATCATCGTGGAGTATGTGGGAGCCAACATGGGTATCCAGATCCCGCTGTTGGTTATTGACCGGAGAGTCGTCTCGGTCATGTCTACATATCTCCCGAACCCGTAGGGTCTACACACTTAAGGTTCGGTGACACTAGGGTTGTAGGGATATGTATATGCAGTAACCCGAATGTTGTTCGGAGTCCCGGATGAGATCCCGGACGTCACGAGGAGTTCCGGAATGGTCCGGAGGTAAAGAATTATATATAGGAAGTGCTGTTTCGGCCATCGGGACAAGTTTCGGGGTCACCGGTATTGTACCGGGACCACCGGAAGGGTCCCGGGGGTCCACCGGGTGGGTCCACCTGCCCCGGGGGCCACATGGGCTGTAGGGGGTGCGCCTTGGCCTACATGGGCCAAGGGCACCAGCCCCAAGGGGCCCATGCGCCTAGGGTTTCCAAAGGGGAAGAGTCCCACAAGTGGAAGGCACCCCTAGGTGCCTTGGGGGGAGGGAAACCTCCCTTGGCCGCCGCCCCTAGGAGATTGGATCTCCTAGGGCCGCCGCCCCCCAAGTGATCTCCTAGGGCCGGCGCCCCCCCTTGGCCCTCCTATATATAGTGGGGGAAGGAGGGCTTTTTCATCCATGCCTTTGGTTGCCTCCTTCTCCCTCTCCAACACCTCCTCCTCCTCCATAGCGCTTGGCGAAGCCCTGACGGAGTACTGCAGCTCCATCACCACCACGCCGTCGTGCTGCTGCTGGAGCCATCTTCCTCAACCTCTCCTTCCCTCTTGCTGGATCAAGAAGAAGGAGACGTTACGCTGACCGTACGTGTGTTGAACGCGGAGGTGCCGTCCGTTCGGTGCTAGGATCTCCGGTGATTTGGATCACGTCGTGTTCGACTACCTCATCCCCGTTCTTTGAACGCTTCCGCTCGCGATCTACAAAGGTATGTAGATGCATCCGATCACTCGTTGCTAGATGAACTCATAGATGGATCTTGGTGAAACCGTAGGAAATTTTTGTTTTCTGCAACGTTCCCCAACAGTGGCATCATGAGCTAGGTCTATGCGTAGTTCTCTTGCACGAGTAGAACACAATTTGTTGTGGGCGTTGATGTTGTCAACTTTCTTGCCGCTACTAGTCTTATCTTGCTTCAACGGTATTGTGGGATGAAGCGGCCCGGACCAACCTTACACGTACGCTTACGTGAGACCGGTTCCACCGACTAACATGCACTAGTTGCATAAGGTGGCTGGCGGGTGTCTGTCTCTCCTACTTTAGTTGGAGCGGATTCGATGAAAAGGGTCCTTATGAAGGGTAAATAGAAGTTGACAAATCACGTTGTGGCTTTCACGTAGGTAAGAAAACGTTCTTGCTAGAACCCTATTTCAGCCACGTAAAACTTGCAACAACAATTAGAGGACGTCTAACTTGTTTTTGCAGCAAGTGCTTTGTGATATGATATGGCCAAAGTTGTGATGAATGATGAATGATCTATATGTGATGTATGAGATGTTCATGCTATTGTAATAGGAATCACGACTTGCATGTCGATGAGTATGACAACCGGCAGGAGCCATAGGAGTTGTCTTTATTTTTTGTATGACCTGCGTGTCATTGAGAAACGCCATGTAAATTACTTTACTTTATTGCTAAACGCGTTAGCCATAGTAGTAGAAGTAATAGTTGGCGAGCAACTTCATGGAGACACGATGATGGAGATCATGATGATGGAGATCATGGTGTCATGCCGGTGACAAGATGATCATGGAGCCCCAAGATGGAGATCAAAGGAGCTATGTGATATTGGCCATATCATGTCACTATTATTATTTGATTGCATGTGATGTTTATCATGTTTTGCATCTTGTTTACTTAGAACGACGGTAGTAAATAAGATGATCCCTCATAATAATTTCAAGAAAGTGTTCCCCCTAACTGTGCACCGTTGCGACAGTCGTTGTTTCGAAGCACCACGTGATGATCGGGTGTGTAGATTCTAACGTTCACATACAACGGGTGTAAGACAGATTTACACATGCAAACACTTAGGTTGACTTGACGAGCCTAGCATGTGTATAGACATGGCCTCGGAACACAGAAGACCGAAAGGTCGAGCATGAGTCGTATAGAAGATACGATCAACATGAAGATGTTCACCGACGTTGACTAGTCCGTCTCACGTGATGATCGGACACGGCCTAGACTCGGATCATGTTATACTTAGATGACTAAGAGGGATGTCTATCTAAGTGGGAGTTCATTGAATAATTTGATTAGATGAACTTAATTATCATGAACTTAGTCTAAAATCTTTACAATATGTCTTGTAGATCAAATGGCCAACGTAGTCCTCAACTTCAACGCGTTCCTAGAGAAAACCAAGCTGAAAGACGATGGCAGCAACTACACGGACTGGGTCCGGAACCTGAGGATCATCCTCATAGCTGCCAAGAAAGATTATGTCCTACAAGCACCGCTAGGTGATCCACCCGTCCCACAGAACCAAGACGTTATGAACGCTTGGCAGACACGTGCTGATGACTACTCCCTCGTTCAGTGCGGCATGCTTTACAGCTTAGAGCCGGGGCTCCAAAAGCGTTTTGAGAGACATGGAGCATATGAGATGTTCGAAGAGCTGAAAATGGTTTTTCAAGCTCATGCCCGAATCGAGAGATATGAGGTCTCCGACAAGTTCTTCAGCTGTAAGATGGAGGAAAATAGTTCTGTCAGTGAGCACATACTCACTATGTCTGGGTTACATAACCGCTTGACTCAGCTGGGAGTTAATCTCCCGGATGACGCGGTCATTGACAGAATCCTTCAGTCGCTTCCACCGAGCTACAAGAGCTTTGTGATGAACTTCAATATGCAGGGGATGGAAAAGACCATTCCTGAAGTATTTGCAATGCTGAAATCAGCAGAGGTAGAAGTCAAAAAGGAACATCAAGTGTTGATGGTGAATAAAACCACTAAGTTCAAGAAGGGCAAGGGTAAGAAAGCCTTCAAGAAGGACGGCAAGGGAGTTGCCGCGCCCGGCAAGCAAGCTGCCGGGAAGAAGCCAAAGAATGGACCCAAGCCCGAGACTGAGTGCTTTTATTGCAAGGAAGTGGTCTACTGAAAAATCTCTCTCT
>NC_053027.1:116641082-116675404 GCF_003073215.2 Triticum urartu | reverse complement strand
TGTTTCTACGGCCAGTAGGAGGCCCAGTGTCACTATAGTAAATATTAGCCCACGGTTATTGTGGCCTAGTTTTAAAAAATAGGTTATTGCAGCCACTAGCTAACCACGGAAAAAGAACTGCAATGATTACAAGCAAACAAATAAACAAGACAACAAGGAAATAAATACGCAAGCAACTAACGCTAGGCTATCACGGCTATTACACATATTACATCCACTGGGCATCAAAGTTCGCCACCAGTGCACATATAGGGAACAAAGCAGCATATCATATACACTGGTTGTCAAAGTTGGCGACCAGCGCAAATAAACGCCGCAGCAAAACAAATCCAGAACTGAAACCACTTCAGAAGATCTCAAGAAACAATATCCTGGGTACCCATAATGCTGGCAAGATGCTTAGCAAGCTTATTAACTTTCTCTTGTTTGGCGCTTAAATCCTCCAGCGCTTGCTGTTGCACCAGAAAATATGCATCTGAATTCTGCAGGGACTTCCTCAGTCCTTCAGCTTCCTGTCGCAGCACATCTGATCGATGTCTTTCAACTTGAAGTTGAGACTCAAGAAGACGAACTGATTCAGGCAGCGAGTTCGAAGAGCTTGTGCCAGCAGTAGTGGCCAGTAACTCGAACACTACATCAAGACAGGACTTTTGGGTTCCCTCACTGTCGTCAAGATAGTTTTTATCAGCTTTCTTGGAGACCAACAGGGATGTCTCACTATCTTGAACCTTATCTGCATTACTTCCTTTACCATTGGATAACGCGGTACTGTTCTCCAATATTTTGTCCGCATTCTAAAAGAGAAACAAGCAGACACATCACATGTTTACCATGTTGTATATGAAACTCATTTTGGTAAATGAGTTCAGTAGTAAAGTGGACAGGATAACAACATGAAACAAACATATATCTATGTACCATGGTCACTTTATGGTCTATATCATTCTAGTTTTTGTTGCCAAATCAAGATAGAGACACAGTTCAAATAATATTTGTTCAAGACAAAGCAGAATAGACAGAATATAAGTGTGGGTAACTATAGAGCAATAACAACACTTGTAATGTGCATGACATGAGAACATAACTGTTTATTCAATTGAAACTGAAATCAACATAGAGCAGGTTACAACAGCAAACCAGTTAAAGAAACAGGTTTAAAACATACCTGTTGCGCCATTGGAGTTTCAATTCCATCCTTCAAATTTGAAAATAGTTGGTATGAGTAAATACAGTCATGCAAGAGCAAAGGAGTATGAACCATAGCTACAGAACCTGACCTGAGAACAAATCTTCTTCTCCTTTAAGCGTTGAGTTGGGATTCGGAGTGGTGGTCCTCGTGCTTTGGGCACTGCAGTTCCCTTACTAACTGCTCGTGTTTGGGTGCTCTGTGGTGGAGACGGTGCTGTGTCAACTGGAACTGGGTTACTATCTGCCGGGGTTGGGGTTAGAAGGGGTGTAGCTGGTTCTCTGTCCAACTGGGTAGGGGTACAATCTGCGAGAGTCTGGGTTATGTGTGGTGGATCTGGTCCTTGGGCAAGTACAACCGTGGTTCTATCTGCATCAACTGGTAGCACTATCTTTTCTGAAGACCGTGTTGTTACTCCCTTAGATACTGCCATCACGCTCTCCAATTCAAATGGCTGATAAACAAGAAAAGTAATTGAAAGTATAGACATTGTATGATAGACAGGTGCAATGGATAGTGGGGAATAAAAGAGGGCATGAAATAATTCATATTTATGTTGTCTAACCAAACAGGATAGCATGACACAATTTCACATATATGATGGCTAACTAAACAGGATAGCATGACACAATTTCACATTATGATGGCTAACTAAAAAAGATGGAAAGACATAGTTCAAAATATGAGACTATGTAAACAGGATGACATGACATAACTATATAATGTGTTTATTAAATAGGTTGGCATGCCATAATTCACATACATTCACGGATAGAATGCCATAATTCAAAATATGATGACTGTAAACACTAAACAGGATGAGATGATATAACTATATGATGTCTTTATTAAATGGGTTGCCATGCCATAATTCAGATAGATGATGTGTATGTACTATGTAAACATGATGGCATGATATAATTCAAATATATGATTTATATAGTAAGCAAGTAAGCAGATGGCAATCCATATATGATGTAAAAACTAAGCAATGCAAGACAACATGCATGACATGGGTAATATAACCCTGCCAAGTTTGAGCATAGACCTCAGGGGAAATAGGACTGGTCATCAGTCTCTGAATCCTCCTCTGAGGAGCTCTCTGTAACCAACAAGATGTCTGCTTCAGCAGGTAGCATTGTCTGCTCTGAATACCTTGTTTTCACTCCAGATACTTCCATCACCGCTTCAAATGGCTGATGCACAAGAAGAGTAGTTGAAATAGAAACGTTGTCGACAAATGGAACATGTAATACAAAAATGATAGCATGATATAATTCACATACATGATGATTGGCTAAACAGCATGGCATTGCATAATTCACATATATAATGCCTTTGCAACAAGATAGCATTGTATAATTCACATATATAATGTCTTGCAACAAGATGGCAATGCATAATTCACATATATGGTAATTAGACACTGAACAGGTGGCATTCACACAAAGCATGTCTAAACTAATCAAATGACATAGCAATGCGAGACACCATACGCACGATATGAGCAACATAACCCTGCCAAGTTAGAGCATACACCTCGGGGGGGGGATAGGACTGGTCATCTGTCTCTGAATCCTCCTCTGAGGAGCTATCCGTAACCAGCGAGATATGCGCTTCGTCAGATAGCATAGTCTGCTCTGAAGACCTTGTTTTCACTCCAGAATTTGCCATCACCGTGTCAAATGGCTGATGCACACGAAGAGCAGTTGAATGTAATAACATTTTTGACAAATGTAATATGTAACAAAAAAAGGATGGCCTGATATAATTTACATATAAGATGACTGGCTAAGCAGGATGGCATTGCAAAATTCACATATATGATGCCTGGCTAAACAAGATGGCGTTGCATAATTCACATAAACGATGAATAAACTAAACAGATGGCATTCGCACAAAGGATGTCTAAACTAAGCAGATGACATATTTGATGTATAAAGTAAGCAATGCAAGACACCATATGCATGATATAACCAACATCAGCATGCCAAGTTAGAGCGAAGACCTCAGGGGGTAAATAGGAGTTGTCTTCTCCTTCTGAATCCCCCTCAGAACAGATATCTTCCTCTCGATTACAATCCGAAATGCGTGGAGGGGGGCTGCCTTTGCGCCTACCATGGAGCGACGTCTGCATGAAATTTTATTGCCACGCAAGGCTCGTCTCTTTTGCTCTACATGTTCAGTTCCATTGTTTACAATAACTGTCATGCATAGGAATAAAACATAGTGAGATTATGTAAGGAGTGCATGCAGAAATCCAGAGTGATGGTAGCAACCTGTGGATAGACCCAAAACCAATAATAGCAGGCAGATAATGGCTTCAGTTAAAAAATACAGATAATGGCTTCTTTACTGTTTGTTTCCCACCCAACATGAAACTCATAGTAGACACCGGAGATTAACCAGATAGTAGATAGATACTATTGATAGCGGCCCCGATATGTACCCCACAACCATTTAAAAACTCAAGTTTGACCATTAGTTTGGAGCTGACTCAGAGTCTAATCGGTGAACAGGACGATAAAGTAGCATGTAATATTAAGCGATGCATAACGTAAGCAGACACGAAAGAGTGCGACCTCTCTTGCGGACCCGTGTAGTCCTCGAGGTCATCTGCTCGGTTGATGATGGTAGTGCAGTTTTCATGGCTGCCAGCGGCGGGGAAGAAGATCTGAGGCGGCGAAAGACAGTCTGGAGGCCGGATCCCTGCTGTGCTGGACCCTTCTGTCGTTGGAGCAGCTGAGCTGGGGTGGACGAGGCGCAGCAGGAGCGGGACAAACCACGCAAGGTTTTCTTTGACAACTATCTGTAAGAGAAGTAATTCTGTAAGGGCTCGTTTGAATTGGAGGATTCCAACAATGCAGGGATAGGAAATAGACAGGAATAGGATAGGAATGCACGTGCAAAACAGAGAATTTAAAAACACAGGATTTCTGCCAATCTGGGTGTTTGATTCACAACAATTGGAAGATCACAGGATGCAAAGAAGCATGGTGACATTAAGTCAAACCACAAGAAAATGTACGGTTATAATGCTATTATGCTACTATCTCTTAGTCTTGTGCTTCATGAATAGGAATTTGAAAAGGAGGACAAGTGAAAATTAAAATTCCTACGTTTTTTCTTTCAAGGAGACACTAAAGGAACAAATCCGTGTGCTCAGTGGACAATATATATAACATGTAGAGTAAAAAAGAGATGCAACAAGTGTACAACCTCTTTGGCGAAGCCATGTCGATCTCAGCGTGATTGGGTTGGCCGGTGAGGATGCTCCGGCTGACTTGGCTGTCGGAGGAGGGGAAGAAGATCTTAGGCGTCTGGAGATGGAGCCCGAGGTACTGCTCCGCTGTGATGGAGGGTTTCGTCGTTGGAGCAGCTCCGGTGAGTTGTACGACGCCGAGGCTGAAGCAGGACAAGAGAGACAACGAACAACGTTAACCTGAGTGGAATTCTAATAGCATCTCCAATACATGACGTAAAATACATAACCACAAAGTGCTAGATGTAAAATACATCAGCCGCTCATCTCTGAACTTAACTGTCGAAACTGAACTTAACTGTCGAAACTGAATTTTGCTGTCGAAACTGAATTTTGCTGTCGAAACTGAACGCACTAGCAAGGTGAGGCTACACATCGGTCGACTGACTTTTTCATCTCTGGTCAGTCGATTTTGCAGCCGTTGGATACGAAATCAAGGGCCTGCGGTTCATCTTCAACCTCCACCCCCCTGAGCCGCCAAACAGCAGCCCCCCGCCGCCCGCGGCCGGTGCGCCGCCCCGCCCGCCCCGAAAACACTCCCCACCGCCGGTCCGCCGCCGCCCCGGCCATCCCTCTAGGCCCCCGTGCCGAGCTTTTCCGGCGATCCCACGCCAGCCCCGCCAACGCCCCGCCACCGCCGGCGACCACCGCCCCCATCCTGAACCCTAAGATAGATAGTGGGGTATCTCTCCGGCGAGCCCCCCTCCCCGCTGCGGCTGGTTCTTCCTTCACCCCGGCGAGCCCCCCCACCACCTGAAAATCGACTGACCCAAAAGTCGATTCAGTCGACTGAAGTGTAGCTAAATCGAAGCAGCATCGCAAGCAAGAGCAAGAGCAGCAGCGCGAGCAAGAGAAATAGCAAGAGCAGACCAGGCAGGGGACCGAGAGCAAGAGTAGAGCAGCAGTGCGAGCGAGAGCTAAAGCAGTAGTAGCTCCTACTGATGTGGACGTCGCCACCGAGGGAGCGACGCGTGGAGGAAGTGGCCGGCGACACCGCCGTGGATGGAGCCGCGCCGTGTCGGCTCGGGACCGAGCGCCGGCAGCACCGTGAGATCGAATCAAGAAGAAAATGCAGCTTCATTCGAGGAAACGGTGATGATGATGCTCTTCCGGTGGTGCAGGTGAAGACGGCGGTGTGGGAATGGAGGTGGTGCGAAAGACGAGGGGAACGTCGGGGCAGCTCCTTGGAGGTGGAGGACGGGGTGGCTGAACCGGCGGGACGATGAGATCGACGACGGATCCTCATCCGGTACGGTGGATGAGGGACGTCGAGGTGTTGCTGTGGACGACGTCGTCGGGGAAGAGGCTCCGGCTGGGTGGCGGACGGAGCAGGGTGTGGGGTTTCGTCGCGGGTTTTCGCGGCCTCGGTGTACGAATGGGTGGGCGGATGGGATGGCAGTGGGGAACCATGGCTTAGAGACGCGCTTGTCCGAAATGTGGGGTAAGTTACGAAAGTACCCCCACCGATTTGAGGCGGTTCTTTCGGTTCAGGGGTACCACGGGCATTTCGTGTGTCGGATTTCATAGGAGGTGGGAGTTTTCGCGCGTTGTAATTTCGGAATAGCAAGGCGCGGGTTGAGATGGAGGGAGTTGTCGGAGCACAACGAGACAAAGATATATCTTAAATATTTCGGGCTAACAAGGCGCGGGTTGAAATTTCCGGACAAGCCTAACGTGTACTGTACCCAAATCAATGCGCCCTACAAATGTCATTCAAAACTTTGAATTCATGTTATGTTCAATTAAAATATTTCGCTACGTGTATAATGCATGCAACCTACTACTCAAATGAACGTTTTAGTGCATTCCAAACGTATATACTACCGCTTCAATATGAACTAAATTTGAATTCGTTTCTCTATTTGAATAAGATCTACAGTAATGATTGTTGTGAAGTCAAAGCATTTGAATTCGTTTCTCTGTTTTAATAAGATCTACAATCATCATTATTGTCAAGTTAAACCATCGTTTGTGTATTATCTTCACAGCACACCACATGATTAGTCTCGAGTTACATATGAACTATGTGTACTCCTATATGAACTCCAACTAGATTTTTTGAATCCACTTTATTTTGATTTCAAATCACATTACATTTCTAGCTCTAGCTAGATCTTCATAATCTAAACCATGTCTCATATGTATAATGTGTTTATCACATTATGTATGGTGCCCCGCCCCCTACGCCTACAAGTATTTAGATGTGAGTTGCAAACACCACACATTACCACAAATTCAAATAAAATGTGAGAATGTTCGATATATAGTATTGTTTAGATTGTTGATATTTAGTTGTAAGCTGCAAACGCCACACATTATCACAAATTCAAATAAAATGTGAGATTGTTTGATGTATAGTATGGTTTAGATTGTTCGGCATTTAGCTGTGAGTTGCAAATGCCATGCATTATCACATTATGGTATAACATGTGCACAGCACGTGTATCACCGCTATATTCATGCATGCAATGTTTAAAACACTATGATCTCCTATTCAAATATATGAATCCGCTTTCATATCAAATTATGATCTTTGTTAGTCTCTTACACCCACACAATCCTCTAACCTTTGTAGCTACCACTAACTTTCTCTCGTGCATGCACATGCCCTCCTCGCCCTCCCCCTCCCTCGGCATTCTATCCACCGGGCACATTCATTTTTTTCTTTAGGTCGTTCTCCCAGAGTCTCCACAACTCCTTTCCGACACACACCGATCGATAAACCTCTCCAGCGGTGCCTGCCTACAACATACAAACACACCTTCAATCTCCTCCTTTATGTGTCCTTGCCTCGTGTCTCTCATACGGTCAGACACACGTGTAAACTCTCGCCCCTCTTTTCATCGCTCTCACAACCGCACACTCCTCCCCCTATCTAGCTAGTAGTTGGGCCTCTCGCACCACCTCCTAGCTCCATTCTCTCTGTCTATCCGTCTCGCTGGGCCTTATTTGCCTCTAACAAATGGACGTACACCGACCGATCTCTCGCTATACATATAGCTAGCTAGGTCCTTATAACTCGTTTTTACCCACACGTCAATCGATCTACCTCATTAGTTGTGTCTCTCCCTTCCTCCGACAAACAACAATTGATCTACCGATCTAGTTAGGTTTGCTTACCAAACACATGGTTCCCCTTCATCATCCATGGATGCGTCCCGACAGATCTATCACGCACAGGCACACACAGAAACACATCCCCACTCTTATTGATAACATTGCAGTTCCACCCTCAGTTTGTCTAGTAGGCCTCTCCCACCATCTTCGAGAAGCAACTCCATCACCCATCCACACTCTACCCCTCTCCCTCCCTCTCCCTCTCTCTCTCTCTCTCTGTCCCATCATATTTCCCGTCCTTCAGTTATGTATGGATGTCGACCGATCTCCCTCAAGACATAGCTGGGTCTCTCCTTCTCAACACATATACGAGTCGTTCTACCTCTATAGTTAGGCCTCTGCCTACCCCCACCCCCTCCCCCACACACACCGATACATCGAGCGCTCTAGTCATGTCTCCCTGCCACACACAAACTTGACGTGTGCCCTCTAACGTTCCGGTAGCAGTCGCCCTATATCTTTGACTTGTACACACACACAATTTCGATGGCTCTCTTCATCGATCTCGCACCCACCCACTTGATCCTCTCTTCGACTCTATCGATAGCTATGACCCCTCCCTCTCTTCTCGTGGATTGCCCGACCCTCTATGTATGATATGGATAGGCCTCCATTTCACACACATTGCATGCAAAATTTTGTTTGAGATGTCATCGACACATATTCCCACAAATAATTCACGAAATCAACCCCCACCCCCCCACCAAACAAAAAACACTCACGAACGCGGTTTGTATCTCTCACACACACCCCACGTAGGTGGGGGACATGCACGAAGAGAAGAGGTGCATGCACGGCGCACGTACTCCCGTCTCTTTCCCAACCACACCCGCGCGGGTACACGGTGGAGCTCATTTCTGTACGAAAAAGGCAGCCCACGTGGTAATTTGGCACGTGTACTGGTTGTCCACTTGGTGGAGGGAGGATCGTCTACCACGGGTGAACAAACAAATTGCGACTTGACGTGTTATGTTAAAAAAAGAGGCAAACCATGTGGGGCCTACCTTAGAGGCAAGGCTCTATACACTGGAGTACTTTTGATGTGTCCCGTCAACTCGCAGAACGAGGAGAAGCTTGCTTAGTACGCCGTCTCCCCCGCCCACGGGCGCGGTGGCTCGCAGGATGAGGTGAAGCTTGCTTACCACGCCTTACGCCCGCTCCCTCGCCCACGCGCGCGTGGCTCGCAGCCCGAGGAGAAAATTTTACTACTCCCTCCGTTTACTCCTCGTCCCTACTACCTTGGTTATAGAGATTATACTATCATATTGTTTGGAATATATATGTCCTTTAGTAGATTTCAATATGAACTACTAGTACATACTCCAAACACTGATGTATATAGACGTATTTTAGAGTGTAGATTCACTCATTTTGCTCCGTATGTAGCACTCTCCCTCGCCCCTCGACCCTCGCCCACGTGGTGGACGTGCAGCAATTCATTCGGTCTCATATAGCCAGAACGATATATACTGCACTACCATTATTGCTCGACTTCCCGAAGAGGCGAAGAGCCAATCGCAAGGTTAATATCTTGGAGATGCCAAGACGAAGGTTATAGGAGAACGAGTAGTAGGTGCCGCGTCATTTATAAATAAAGTTTTTTTTCTTCAGTGGCACGTACGCAATATGATAGGTTCATATGGAGAGAAAAGGAAACCGCTCCACTATATACATAGTCAGGACGGGCCAGCCTACACGGTTGCTTGCTGGGGTTGCTCTCTTCACACTCTCTCGCACAAAACGACTGTGGCCACATCTCTAACATCCCGGCGGATCACGTCCGCTTGGGGAAGGGGTGGATGCTTAGTGTAGATGCGGTGGCCGTCGCCGACGGCGAAAACCCACTGTCGGCACGTCCCGATCAGGGGTCCCCGCCGTTCTCTCTCACAAAGCCGGTGAGGTTGCCTTCGTCCCTTGCTCACTGCCGCGACGTGGGCAGTTGCCGCCTCCCGCCGCCCTCCTCAAGGTTGAGCTACGTCCCTCAGGTACAACTCCCTTTACAGCCGGCTTGCACCACTGCTCCAGCTGCCCACATCACTCCCTGTGGATATTTCTCTACTTCTTTGCCCCGCACATACCTCTACTGGCTTCTACGTACTGTATTTGTGATGAGTTTATGTCTCATCAACTAGTCCCAGTAATCTTATTCTAATCACGCTTGTTCAATTTCTTTGCCACAGGGATGCTCATCTCGATTTTGGTGAAACTGCACAAAATGATCCGATGGTCAAAAGGTTGCAAACTTCATTTATTAGGAAGCTCGAACGTTGCCAGCAAATTGAAGCCTGGTCAGGGTTCACGGTTCAAGGGCTAGGGACTGCATGGATCGTTTTTTTCTTTAGCTGCCTCTGTTCCAAAATAAGTGTCAACTTTAGTAGTAGTACAACTTTGTACTAAAGTTTGCACAAAGTTGAGAAACTTATTTTGGAACGGAGGGAGTACATATTTGCTATGATCTGTCAATCATTGAGATGCAATAGCATGCATGTTAGTCTCCTTTGTATTTGATGAAATGTTGCAACGGGCAACCTTGGACGCAAGATACATGTAACAGAAGCTGGAAGCTTCATAGCATTGTACAAATTTATCTCGCTGATAAATTACAGTACATACTATACTAGTACTTCCTCCGTTCCTAAATATAAGTCTTTGTAGAGATTTCACCATGAACCACATGCGGATCACTGAGCCTGCGTGTTTTCACTGCTCTTGCATGCCTCCGCTGTAAGAATGGAGAAAATTGTAATCTAGTAGTAGGTATACCTCCTTTCGCCGAAAGCGTGGGACATCCAGCAGTCCTACCACCTCAGTAATAAAGACCAATGAGCCGTCAAATCACATAGACCCAGCAGTAAGTTGGACGGACGAAGCAACCATCACTCTTGCGCCAGTGAGAGGTCGCGTCCGCTCTGCCCGGGCATGAATGCGGCACCGATTCTTTGGAGCGGCGCTGACCGTTTCGGGCGGGAAGCCGCGCGGGCGATGGAGGGGCTTTGGGTGGGCCAGGCTGGTCAGGAGCGGGCGTGGCAGCTGTCCGCATGTCCCTACCGGACACGCCCGGAAACGAGAGGATGCACCGAACTCTCGCGGCTAAAATCGTACACTACACAACATCTCTCTGTAGGAGTAGGTCGATCTGTCGCTCTCTCTAACACACACATGGTGTTAAACACACACACACGCACGCACGCACCTTGGTCCCGTTGCACCTTCTAACGTGACTTATTACACCTAGACGGAGGGAGTAGTAAGTATACGAGATACGGTGGCACACTGACTTAAGTCGAATACAAGTGCCCAAAATTTGTGTGCATGTTATAATAAGGATTCAGGAATTGTATAAAAGGTTATTTCCCTCTCGTTGAACATAATGGGAGGGTTGTGTAGTTGGTTATCCTGTTCGCTCATCAAACTCGAGGTCTCGGGTTTGATAACTACACTTGAGCATAATCTGTGCCAGGAGGATTCTTTGACTGGTCAAAATGTTTTCTAGGGTTTCCACGCTTCACACTCTCTCTCCAGTATATATATACACGCTGGAGCCTCAGCGCTTGTAGTTTCTCTCTTCACACTCTCTCGCCCTCTCCCGCTGGATCCTCAGTGCTTGTAGTTGCTCTCTTCACACTCTCTTGCCCTCTCAGATCTAAACAAGACTTCGTTGGCCTCTCTCTCCCCTCACTGCTGCTCAAAGAGCCGGCAGGATCCATCCGCTAGGAAGGGAAAGGAGGCTTAACGCTGTCGCCGTCGGCGAGGGACTACCGGCACAGCTGTTCACTTTCCACCCAGCGGCGGCACGGGAGGGCCTTCGACCCCTTCTTCTTCGCCGCCGTCCCGTCGTCCGCCCAACCACGCCCCAAGAACCTTAAGGTATAATTTACTTACTCCACATGCATTGCTCTAGCTGCATGTATACCATGAATCTAGGACGCGGTTCAAAGAGGAAAGGAGTGGGAAAAGTTGTATATAGCATGAATCTCGGACGTGGTTCAAAGAGGAAATGAAGGGGGAAAGTTGTATAGCATTAATCTAGGACGTGGTTCAAAGAGGAAAGGAATGGGGGAAAGTAGTGGGGAAAGTTGTATCGCATAAATCTAGGACGTGGTTCAAAAAGGAAAGGAAGGGGCGAAAGTACTAGTTCAAAAAGGAAAGGAAGGGACAAGGCTGTAGAGTTTGAGCAGGACTAGATTTGCTGCGCTCACATAGGGAAAGGCGTCTGATAACAAAACTGGGACCAACACGGACTGACACGGAGTTTTTTTAGTCCCTACACCAAAATGTCCCTGTAAACAAACACCCTCTAATAATGTCGCTTCAAAATTGATGCAATGCCACAGTTAAAAGAAAATTACATGTTTAACGAATTTTATTGTTAATATAATCTCTATGTTAATATTAATCAATGCCACCATTTGAGAAATGCTACTGTCTTGCTTTCTTTCCCATTTAGATAAGGTAGATGCTTCTTTTTGTTGGCTTCTGTGTCATCCACCGTTATTGACCACTAATTGTTTCCTTTGCACCTCTGTGTAAACAGGGTTATCTGCTTCACCACGTTGCCATTGTGACCTTTTGTTGCACTGCACAAAACACTTTTGTTTTAAGAGTGTTTTGTGCAGTTCAACCAAAATGGCACACCGACAACGTTGCTTGATTGCTTGATCTTAGTGGAACTGCACAAGAGGAGATCTTACTTCCTATCCGTTAAGACGAATTTGGTTCAGATCTTCTTCTTGTGAGTTGTTTGAATTCTGCATCATGAGAGGTCAGTACTAGCCTTCTTTCACATGATTCTGCAGTGTGCATTCATATGTTGTGCTACTTGTACGATAACGTTGCTTGATTTTAGTGAACTGCACAAATGGAGACAAGACTTCCAATCTGTATGTGCACCGTAATATCCCATTGAGGTAAGATAAGGATATTTCACAACTGTTGGCCTGTATTTTGCCACTTTCATTAGAAAATTAAATTTAGTACTATACTTGTGCTCCCTAATTGGCATGTCAAATCTTACATTGAAGGCGAAGCTTGTTTATTATTGAACCAAGCGATGAAGGGGAAGAACAAGGGGAAGAAAAACAAAAATCAACTCCCGGTGCTGTAATGAAGCACTGGAACTGTGATGGCACAAATAATGATATAGTTTGCATCTTAATTTATTGTTATGGCTGGAACGAGCAATTGTTTTGCCACTGATTTGATGCCACTCTTAATGTAATATGTAATTATCTCTACTTGTGCAAACAGGGATCTTCTTTGAAGATACCATATATTTTAGTGGAACTGCACAAGAAGATGTTGGGAACATTAAACTAATCGAGGAGTATATAGTAAGCTTGGCCACCACCGTAGATGCTTCATTTGTATGCTCTACACAATAAGCCTCCTGACAAAGGTTGGTACTCGCCCACTGATTTCATCCATATGATTGAGCTTTGTCATCTCTATTGGTGTTGTGCTACTGTTTAGATACTGTCATGAAAAAGTGGTATTGTCCTTGAGAAGTGCTTCATCTGTGCTGTTTTAAATATTTCCTTTCCTTTTTTTGAGCAAACAGTGATGCTAGCATTTAGTAGTCCTCTTGTCATTGCACAACAGGATCATCTTCCTCTGAAGAAGAATATGGAGTACGTGAAGTGACTAGTTCCGATTATGCCAGGATGAAGAAGCCCTGTCTATCTTATCATCAGAAGGAGCAGTTGAAGGATGGTTACATTACTCCCCCACAAGACCAAACTAACTTCAGCTCAGAAGGACTGACAAAATCTCCATTTTTTGCTTTTGTTCTAGGATTCTTTCTGGTGAGTTCCATTTTTCTAAAAGTGTGCTCTACATGGACCACGTATGTGCCTGTTGAAACTGTCAATTCATAGTACAGTTTGCTCTATACTAATCACTTTTTTGTATTTGTGCAAACAAGGGTGCTCAGCTTGATTTCAATGGGAACTGCACAAAATGTTCATGAATACATCGAATCATTCATTTCCACCACAAGAAAGGAGGTGCCGATAAGTTCAAGGCGTTGCAACATATAAGGGCGAAATCATACAAGCTACGCGCGAATTTGGTTGATTTTGGTGGAACTGCACAAAAGGAACAGCTAGTTTATTTAGCACGAGGTGCCATGTCAATGTCCGAACTGATGACAAACCCTGTCCATTCCACAATCGCAGGCATTTGATATTTTGGAATGGTACAACCTTGTCAAATTTTGCTCATTGATTTTAGCAAGACATGCGTTTCATATTTTCGAATGGGACGCCCTTTGCTGTCAGCAACGTCGATCAATTTTTTCTTTATTCTTTAGTTGTGAACTAAATATTGCCTCTGACATGTGAGTCGCTGAGATGCATAATCATTGATTGTTTTGAATGTTCTCTATGGATTGCCAGGCCTGTGTGTTTGATTGCAATGTACAGAAACGCTAAAAAGCTGCTCAAACTCTTTGTACTCCTTTTGTTCCTTTTTACTTCGCACATTGTGTAAGTGCATACTTTTTTGTATAAGATTGGTCAAAGTAGAGATACTTTGACTGCAGACAAAACTTGTATGCAGACTAGAAAGGACCGGAGGGAGTACATGTGAAACTGCTGCAAATGAGGTGATCACCCTAGGAATAATGCTAGTACATATTGTTTTGCATGTTCATCCAATGCCAGTGATACAGGAATTCGAACTAATCGAAATAAATTCATTCATACACGGTCGGATTTCATATAAACATGCCGGATTTTCATTACATTTCAACTATAAAGGTGCGCTGGATGTATAATTAATTAACCGGCCTAGCTTGTCATAGCGATTAGGGCAACTAGGAGCCCAATGATCAGGATCACCACATGACAAACACCTTTCTTCTTGTCATTCTTCTTCTTGAAGTTCGTGTGTTGCACAGCCTTGTTCTTCCCATCAAACTTTGCTTTACCATCAAACTTGCCCTTGTTCTTGAACTTGTGGGGCTGGAAGTTCTTCTGTACCATATTGGCACTAGATCCTCCCTCAATTCCTCAAGCATGTGTGTCCTTTGCTCTCGCCTTTTCTTCCACATCAAGAGTGCCAATGAGATCCACGAAGGAGGAAGCTTGGTGACGAAGGAGGTATAATTAATTAACCGAAGCTACCCACCTGTGTCCCGCTGAGCCGAACAGAAGCTTCAGTGACTTAACTGCAGGTGCAGTTGCGTAACTGACATGTGGCCTGTTGGGCCCACGTGTCAGTCAGCCAACTGCACCAGCAGTTAAGTAGAAGCAGCGTTATTCTCCAGCAGAACTCCCCGACTCCACGTCGCCGCCAAGAAGCTAACCGGCCGTCAATGGTCAACCCGCCTAGCTTGGCTTCAACAGGAGGGTAGCAGCGGTGGCCTTACTTGGACCCGAGCGGCGGCGACCTACCGTGTTCTACTCTTCCTCGTTTTCTGTGTGGCGCGGCCTCGTTGGCAGCGGGGCGGGGCCTCGGCGAGCCGGCGATGTCCTCTGTCTCGTTGCCGGCGGGCGGCGCCTCAGCGGAGCGGTGGAAATCCTCCCCCACGTTGCCGGCAGGGTGGGGCCTCGGCTGAGCCGGCGATGTCCTCTGCCTCGTTGTTGGCGGGGCGGGGCCTCGGCGGAGCCGGCGGTGTCCTCTGCCTCGTTGTTGGCGCCGCGGGGCCTCGGCGGAGCAGGGCCTCGTCGACGCCAGCGGAGCGGGGACTCGTCGGAGCCGCATTGTCCTCTGCCTCGTCCTCGGTCTCGCCAAACAGCGCCTCGCCTGCTTCATCACCCTCTTTGCTAGCCTCTTTGTAGGAGGCTACAGCCTCCGCCACCCGCATGCTGTACCGCCAGCGCTCGAGGCGGCCCTTGCGGGCAGAGCGGTACGAGTCGAGCAGCGCCTCCTGCTCCGCCCGTTTCGCGGCGATCTGGTCCTCCGCCTGCAGTGCTCCTGGAGGAGATGGTGGTTGTAGGCGGCGTCAGCCTGCGCCTCCCGGAACTGCTCCTAGCGCATCTGCCTCACACTGTCCATATATTGGGCACGGGCCTCGCCGATGGTCATGGTGCAATGCACCGGCGAGGATGGCGCGGAGGAGGGGGTTGGCGCCGGATCGTCGACTACCATGTTCTCCATTGGGACGTCGTCGTCCTCCGGCTGCCTGCCGGCCAGCCGGTCGGCAGCAATGGCTGCCATCTCCTTGTGGTCCGTCGTCCGCCCGTCCCGAAAAGCACTGGAGCACGAGGAAGCCATGGTGGGCAGTAGTGGTGACAGGAGAAAGGGAACGGATGCAGATGACTGTGGCTATGGCCGCGCAGCAGTTTATATAGCAATGGTGGGCGGGCGGAGGGACGGACGTGTGGCGCTGGAGTAGCCGCCTCGGCAACCGCGTATCATTAATGTGGGCGGCAGATGGATGGACGAACGGCACTTGTGTCATTTGTGTTGGGGAACGTAGCAGAAATTCAAAATTTTCCTACGTGTCACCAAGATCTATCTATGGAGAAACCAGCAACGAGGGGAAGGAGAGTGCATCTACATACCCTTGTAGATCGCTAAGCGGAAGCGTTCAAGAGAACGGGGTTGAAGGAGTCGTACTCGTCGTGATCCAAATCACCGGAGATCCTAGTGCCGAACGGACGGCACCTCCGCGTTCAACACACGTACAGCCCGGTGACGTCTCCCATGCCTTGATCCAGCAAGGAGAGAGGGAGAGGTTGAGGAAGACTCCATCCAGCAGCAGCACAACGGCGTGGTGGTGGTGGAGGAGCGTGGTACTCCAGCAGGGCTTCGCCAAGCACCGCAAGAGACGAGGAGGGAGAGGGGTAGGGCTGCGCCAAGAAGGAGAGGAACTCGTGTGTCTTGGGCAGCCCAAACCTCAAGTATATATAGGGGGGGAGGGGCTGCGCCCCCACCTAGGGTTCCCTCCCTAGGGGTGGCGGCAGCCCCCAGATCCCATCTGGGTGGCGGCCAGGTGGAGGGGGAGAGGGAGGCGCACCAGGCATGGGCCCTAAGGCCCATCTGCCCTTAGGGTTTGCCCCCCTCCTCCCCTTAGGCGCCTTGGGCCCTTGTGGGGGCGCACCAGCCCACCTGGGGCTGGTCCCCTCCCACACTTGGCCCATGCAGCCCTCCGGGGCTTGTGGCCCCACTTGGTGGACCCCCGGGACCCTCCCGGTGGTCCCGGTACGTTACCGATAAAACCCGAAACTTTTCCGGTGACCAAAACAGGACTTCCCATATATAAATCTTTACCTTCGGACCATTCCGGAACTCCTCGCGATGTCCGGGATCTCATCCAGGACTCCGAACAACATTCGGTAACTACATACAAACTTCCTTTATAACCCTAGCGTCATCGAACCTTAAGTGTGTAGACCCTACGGGTTCGGGAACCATGCAGACATGACCGAGACGTTCTCCGCTCAATAACCAACAGCGGGATCTGGATACCCATGTTGGCTCCCACATGCTCCACGATGATCTCATCGGATGAACCATGATGTCAAGGACTCAATCAATCCCGTATACAATTCCCTTTGTCTATCGGTACGATACTTACCCGAGATTCGATCGTCGGTATCCCGATACCTTGTTCAATCTCGTTACCGGCAAGTCTCTTTACTCGTTCTGTAACACATCACCCCGAGATCAACTCCTTGATCACATTGTGCACATTACGATGATGTGCTACCGAGTGGGCCCAGAGATACCTCTCCGTTTACACGGAGTGACAAATCCCAGTCTCGATTCGTGCCAACCCAACAGACACTTTCGGAGATACCTGTAGTGTACCTTTATAGCCACCCAGTTACGTTGTGACGTTTGGCACACCCAAAGCACTCCTACGGTATCCGGGAGTTGCACAATCTCATGGTCTAAGGAAATGATACTTGACATTAGAAAAGCTTTAGCATACGAACTACATGATCTTGTGCTAGGCTTAGGATTGGGTCTTGTCCATCACATCATTCTCCTAATGATGTGATCCCGTTATCAACGACATCCAATGTCATGGTCAGGAAACCGTAACCATCTATTGATCAACGAGCTAGTCAACTAGAGGCTTACTTAGGGACATGGTGTTGTTCTATATCCACACATGTATCTGAGTTTCCTATCAATACAATTCTAGGCATGATTAATAAACGATTATCAATGAACAAGAAATATAATAACAACTATTTATTATTGCTCTAGGGCATATTTCCAACAGTCTCCCACTTGCACTAGAGTCAATAATCCAGTTCACATCACTATGTGATTAACACTGAAGGTCACATCACCATGTGACTAACACCCAAAAGAGTTTACTAGAGTCAATACCTAGTTCAACATTACCATGTGATTAACACTCGATGAGTTCTAGGTTTTGATTCGTGCTATGCTTGTGAGAAGATGTTATAGTTAATGGGTCTGAATCTTTCAGATCCGTGTGTGCTTTACAAATCTCTATGTCATCTCCCAGATGCAGCTACACATTCTATTTGGAAGCTATTCCAAATAACTATTCTACTATACGAATCAGTTTACTACTCAATAATAATCTGGATTAAGTGTCAAGTTGCCATCGGTGTAACCCTTTACGACGAACTCTTTTACCACCTCCATAATCGAGAAAATTCCTTAGTCCACTAGTTACTAAGGATAACTTTGACCGCTGTCCTGTGATACATTCTTGGATCACTCTTGTACCCCTTGACTGACTCATGGCAAGGCACACTTCAGGTGCGGTACACAGCATAGCATACTGTAGCCTACGTCTAAAGCATTAGGGACGACCTTCGTCCTTTCTCTCTATTCTGCCGCAGTCAGGGGTTCGAGTTACTCATGTTCACACCTTTAACACAGCCAAAGAAACTCCTCTTTGCCGATCCATTTTTGAACTCCTTCAAAATCTTTGTCAACGGTATGTATTCATTTGGAAAGTTACTAATTAGCGTTTGATCTATCCTTATAGATCTTAATGCAATACTCAAGTTTCTAATCCAGGGTTTCATTGAAAACACTTTTCAAATAACTCTGCACGCTTTCCAGAATTCTACATTCATTTCGATCACATATGTTAACAACATATACTCATCGGAAATTCTATAGTGCTCCCACTCACTTCTTTGGAAATACAAGTTTCTCATAAACTTTGTATACACCCAAAACTTTGATCATCTCATCAAAGCATACATTCCAACTCCGAGATGTTACTCCAGTCCTTAGAAGGATTACTGGAGCTTTGCATACTTGTTAGCATCTTTCAGGATTGACAAAACCTCCGTATCACATACAACCTTTCCTCAAGAAAATCGTCGAGGAAATAATGTTTTGACATCCTATCTGCAAGATTTCATAAATAATGCAGTAATCGCTAATATAATTCCAACAGACTCTTAGCATCGCTACGAGTGAGAAAGTCTCACCGTAGTCAACTCCTTGAACTTGTCGGAAAACATCTTAACGACAAGTCGAGCTTTCTTAATGGTGATACTTACCATCATTGTCCGTCTTCCTTTTAAAATCCATATGTACCTAACAGCCTTACGACCATCAAGTAGTTCTTCCAAAGTCTACACTTTGTTTTCATATATGGATCCTCTCTCGGATTATATGGCCTCGAGCCATTTTGGAATCCAGGCCCACCATCGCTTCTCCATAGCTCGTAGGTTCATTGTTGTCTAGCAACATGACTTCCAAGACAGGATTACGTACCACTCTGAAGTAGTACGCATCCTTGTCGTCCTACGAGGTTTGGTAGTGACTTGATCTGAAGTTTCATGATCACTATCATAAGCTTCCACTTCAATTGGTGTAGGTGGCACAGGAACAACTCCCTATGCCCTGCCACACACTAGTTGAAGAGACGGTTCAATAACCTCATCAAGTCTCCACCATCCTCCCACTCAATTCTTTCGAGAGAAACTTTTCCTCGAGAAAGGACCCGATTCTAGAAACAATCCCTTATTGCTTTCGAATCTGAGACAGGAGGTATACCCAACTGTTTTGGGTGTCCTATGAAGATGCATTTATCCGCTTTGGGTTCGAGCTTATCAGCCTGAAACTTTTTCACATAAGCGTCGCAGCCCCAAACTTTTAAGAAATGACAGCTTAGGTTTCTCTAAACCATAGTTCATACGGTGTCATCTCATCGGAATTACGTGGTGCCCTATTTAAAGTGAATGTGGTTGTCTCTAATGCCTAACCCATAAATATCGTGGTAATTCGATAAGAGACATCATGGTATGCATCATATCCAATAGGGTGCAGTTATGATGTTCGGACACACCATCACACTATGGTGTTCCAGGCTGTATTAGTTGTGAAACAATTTCCACAATGTCTTAATTCTGTGCCAAACTCGTAATTCAGATATTCATCTCTATGATCATATCATAGATATTTTATCCTCTTGTCACGACGATCTTTCAACTTCACCCTGAAATTACTTGAACCTTTCAATAATTCAGACTCGTGATTCATCAAGTAAATATACTCAACATCTACTCAAATCATCTGTGAAGTAAGAACATAACGATATCCACTACCGCCTCAGCACTCATTGGACTGCACACATCAAAATGTATTACTTCCAACAAGTTGCTTTCTAGTTCCATTTTACTGAAAACGAGGCTTTCAGTCATCTTGCCCATGTGGTATGATTTGCATGTCTCAAGTGATTCAAAATCAAGTGAGTCCAAACGGTCCATTTGCATGGATCTTCATGCATATGTACCAACAACATGGTTCGCATGTCTCAATCCTTTCAAAATGAGTGAGTCCAAAGATCCATCAACATGGAGCTTCTTCATGCGTTTTATACCAATATGACTCAAATTGCAGTGCCACATTTGTGTGGTACTATCATTACTATCTTATACCTTTGGCATGAAAATGTGTATCACTACGATCGAGATTCAATAAACCATTCATTTTAGGTGCAAGACCATTGAAGGTATTATTCAAATAAACAGAGTAACCATTATTCTCCTTAAATGAATAACCGTATTGCGATAGACATAATCCAATCATGTCTATGCTCAACGCAAACACCAATCTCGATGGTAGAGGGAGCGTGCGATGCTTGATCACATCAAGCTTGGAAAAACTTCCAACACATATCGCCAGCTCACCTTTAGCTAGTCTCCGTTTACTCCGCAGCCTTTTATTTCGAGTTTACTAACACTTAGCAACCGAACCGGTATCTAATACCATGGTGCTACTAGGAGTACTAGTAAAGTACACATTAACACAATGTATATCCAATATACTTCTATCGACCTTGCCAGCCTTCTCATCTACCAAGTATCTAGGGTAATTCTGCTCCAGTGGCTGTTCCCCTTATTACAGAAGCACTTAGTCTCGGGTTTGGGTTCAACCTTGGGTTTCTTCACTAGAGCAGCAGCTGATTTGCCGTTTCATGAAGTATCCCTTCTTGCCCTTGCCCTTCTTGAAACTAGTGGTTTCACCAACCATCAACAATTGATGCTCCTTCTTGATTTCTACTTTTGTGGTGTCAAACATCGCGAATATCTCAAGGATCATCATATATGTCCCTGATATATTATAGTTCATCACGAAGCTCTAGCAGCTTGGTGGTAATGACTTCAGAGAAACATCACTATCTCATCTGGAAGATCAACTCCCACTGATTCAAATGATTGTTGTACTCAGACAATCTGAGCACAAGCTCAACAATTGAGCTTTTCTCCCTTAGTTTGCAGGCTAAGAAAATCGTCGGAGGTCTTATACCTCTTGACGTGGGCACGAGCCTGAAATCCCAATTTCAGCCCTCGAAACATCTCATATGTTTCGCGACGTTTCAAAACGTCTTCGGTGCCTCAACTCTAAACCGTTTAACTGAACTATCACGTAGTTATCAAAATGTGTATGTCAGATGTTCGCAACATCCACAGACGATGTTCGAGGTTCAGCACACTGAGCGGTGCATTAAGGACATAAGCCTTCTATGAAGCAATGAGGACAATCCTCAGTTTACGGACCTAGTCCGCATAATTGCTACTATCAACTTTCAACTAAATTTTCTCTAGGAACATATCTAAACAGTAGAACTGAAGCGCGAGCTACGACATAATTTGTGAAGACCTTTTGACTATGTTCAGGATAATTAAGTTCATCTTATGAACTCCCACTCAGATAGACATCCCTCTAGTCATCTAAGTGATTACATGATCCGAGTCAACTAGGCCGTGTCCGATCATCACGTGAGACGGACTAGTCATCATCGGTGAACATCTTCATGTTGATCGTATCTACCATATGACTCATGCTCGACCTTTCGGTCTCTTGTGTTCCGAGGCCATGTCTGTACATGCTAGGCTCGTCAAGTTAACCTAAGTGTTTCGCATGTGTTCCGAGGCCATGTCTGTACATGCTAGGCTCGTCAACACCCGTTGTATTCGAACGTAAGAATCTATCACACCCGATCATCACGTGGTGCTTCGAAACGACGAACTTTCGCAACGGATGGCACAGATCTCTCTCTGGAACACTTTCTTGAAATTTTAATGAGGGATCATCTTATTTACTACCGTCGTTCTAAGCAAATAAGATGTATAAACATGATAAACATCACATGCAATCAAATAGTGACATGATATGGCCAATATCATATTGCTCCTTTTGATCTCCATCTTCGGGGCTCCATGATCATCATCGTCACCGGCAAACCTGACACCATGATCTCCATCATCATGATCTCCATCATCGTGTCTTCATGAAGTTGTCTCGCCAACTATTACTTCTACTACTACAGCTAACGGTTAGCAATAAAGTAAAGTAATTACATGACATTTATGTTGACACGCAGGTCATAAATAAATTAAGACAACTCCTATGGCTCCTGCCGGTTGTCATACTCATCGACATGCAAGTCGTGATTCCTATTACAAGAACATGATCATCTCATACATCACATATATCATTCATCACATCCTTTGGCCATATCACATCACGTAGCATACCCTGCAAAAACAAGTTAGACGTCCTCTAATTGTTGTTTGCATGTTTTACGTGGCTGCTATGGGTTTCTAGCAAGAACGTTTCTTACCTACGCAAAGACCACAACGTGATATGCCAATTGCTATTTACCCTTCATAAGGACCCTTTTCATCGAATCCGATCCGACTAAAGTGGGAGAGACAGACACCCGCTAGCCACCTTATGCAACTAGTGCATGTCAGTCGGTGGAACCAGTCTCACGTAAGAGTTACGTGTAAGGTCGGTCCGGGCCGCTTCATCCCACGATGCCGCCGAATCAAGATAAGACTAGTAACGGCAAGCATATTGAACAAAATCAACGCCCACAACTACTTTGTGTTCTACTCGTGCATAGAATCTACGCATAGACCTAGCTCATGATGCCACTGTTGGGGAACGTAGCAGAAATTCAAAATTTTCCTACGTGTCACCAAGATCATATCTATGGAGTCATCTAGCAACGAGGGAGGAGTGCATCTACATACCCTTGTAGATCGCGCGGAAGCGTTCAAGAGAACGGGGTTGATGGAGTCGTACTCGTCGTGATTCAAATCACCGATATCCTAGCGCCGAACGGACGGCACCTCCGCGTTCAACAACATGTACTGGGAACGGAGACGTCTCTCCTTCTTCTGATCCAGAAGGGAGGAGAGTGGTATGATGCTAGACCGAGCCGTGTTGGATAGCGGGATTCAACAGGCTTCGCCGAAGCGTGCGGGAGGATGGAGGCATTTGTCACTTGGAGAAACTGGTAGGCTGGTGGGGCTGGCGTCCCCTGTTCAGCGCCGCCAACCAATAGTGATATAGGGCCGAAGAGACCCGCCTCTGGCGTCCCTCCAGAATGCGGCCAGGGAGGTGTCCTCCTCCCCACAGGCACCTAGGAGGTGCCTTCCCCCTTTAGGACTTCTCCCTTTCCTTATCTCTTGGCGCATGGGCCTCTTGGGGCTGGTGCCCTTGGCCCATATAGGCCAAGGCGCACACCCCCTACAGCCCATGTGGCCCCCCGGGGCAGGTGGCCCCACCCGGTGGACCCCGCGGGACCCTTCCGGTGGTCCCGGTACAATACCGGTGACCCCGAAACTTGTCCCGATGGCCGAAATAGCACTTCCTATATAAATCTTTACCTCCGGACCATTCCGGAACTCCTCGTGACGTCCGGGATCTCATCCGGGACTCGAACAACATTCGGTAACCACATATACTATTCTATAACCCTAGCGTCATCGAACCTTAAGTGTGTAGACCCTACGGGTTCGGGAGACATGCAGACATGACCGAGATCATCCGGTCCAATAACCAACAGCGGGATCTGGATACCCATGTTGGCTCCCACATGTTCCGTGATCTCATCGGATGAACCACGATGTCAAGGATTAATCAATCCCGTATACAATTCCCTTTGTCTAGCCGGTACGATACTTGCCCGAGATTCGATCGTCGGTATCCCGATACCTTGTTCAATCTCGTTACCGGCAAGTCTCTTTACTCGTTCCGTAACACATCATCCCGTGATCAACTCCTTGATCACATTGTGCACATTATGATGATGTCCTACCGAGTGGGCCCAGAGATACCTCTCCGTTTACACGGAGTGACAAATCCCAGTCTCGATTCGTGCCAACCAACAGACACTTTCGGAGATACCTGTAGTGTAACCTTTATAGCCACCCAGTTACGTTGTGATGTTTGGCACACCCAAAGCACTCCTACGGTATCCGGGAGTTGCACAATCTCATGGTCTAAGGAAATGATACTTGACATTAGAAAAGCTTTAGCATACAAACTACATGATCTTGTGCTAGGCTTAGGATTGGGTCTTTGTCCATCACATCATTCTCCTAATGATGTGATCCCGTTATCAATGACATCCAATGTCCATGGTCAGGAAACCGTAACCATCTATTGATCAACGAGCTAGTCAACTAGAGGCTTACTAGGGACATGGTGTTGTCTATGTATCCACACATGTATCTGAGTTTCCTATCAATACAATTCTAGCATGGATAATAAACGATTATCATGAACAAGGAAATATAATAATAATAATTTATTATTGCCTCTAGGGCATATTTCCAACAAAATCATTCTACATTGAATTAATGCCTCGTGTAATACATAACTTCTTGAGAAAAACGAGCGTACTAATTACTTGTGCAAACTACGAAATTAATTCGACCACTCACCGTCTACCTTGGTTGGAGAGATTTTGAAATTGAGCCATAAACTGGAAAGGAGGGAGTAGTAACTTTTGTCTCGATTACTATTTGTGGCCTTGTATAGATGCAAAATGTATTTTTTATAGTGGCCTTGTATAAGTAAATGGAGGGAGTACTAACCAAAGTACGTAGTAGGGACGAGGAGTAAACGGAGGGAGTAGTAAAATTTTCTCCTCGTGCTGCGAGCCACCGCGCGTGGGCGAGGGAGCGGGCGTAAGGCGTAGTAGTAAGCAAGCTTCACCTCATCCTGCGAGCCACCGCGCCCGTGGGCGGGGGAGACGGCGTACTAAGCAAGCTTCTCCTCGTTCTGCGAGTTGACGGGACACATCAAAAGTACTCCAGTGTATAGAGCCTTGCCTCTAAGGTAGGCCCCACATGGTTTGCCTCTTTTTTTAATTTAACATAACGCGTCAAGTCGCAATTTGTTTGTTCACCCGTGGTAGACGATCCTCCCTCCACCAAGTGGACAACCAGTACACGTGCCAAATTACCACGTGGGCTGCCTTTTTCGTACAGAAATGAGCTCCACCGTGTACCCGCGCGGGTGTGGTTGGGAAAGAGACGGGAGTACGTGCGTCCGTGCGTGCACCTCTTCTCTTCGTGCACGTCCCCCACCTACGTGGGTGTGTGTGAGAGCAGAACCTACCAATACCACGTCAGTACATATGTGCTCGCGTCCATATCCCGTGGCCTCCGCGTGCGCTCTCAGTTGTGCCGACCACCAGTATCACCCACCGTGACTCCCTTAGTTGTCCTCCTCCTCAATTGCGGTCCACTCATTCGCATTTTTCCTTTGCTAGCGTGGCTCCTCGTGGTCCTTGCTTTGTTAGTTCGAGTTAGAGTGTGCAGAGGAGCAGCAAGTGTTTGTTGACTGGTTATCATGGAGTGTGGGGCTCGCTCTGTTGCAAAGCCATGTAGCCGACTGGCACTGTGTTGCTGGGATGTGTTTAAGCTGAGTCGGACTGGTTAGTAAACATCGTGACCCCTAAAGAGCGGCATTGCTGCTTGCCTTGCATGCATGGGGGGCTAGGCTTTTTGTCTAATGGACGGGCGATACGCCTCAGTGCTTTATGTTGGCTAGGGGTCCAATATGCTAGCTATCTCAACTGCTGGCGATGCAACCACCAGGCTCGACCCACATAGCGCGTGCACGGGACGTGCCGACCGAAGATCAAGAGGTGCACGCACGACGCGATCGTACACTCCCCGTTACTCCCTTTCCAACACCACTTGGTACACTCACCGGTCGCCGACGCTCTTTCTGTACGAAACGGGCGCGCCCACGTGGGTAATTGGCACGTGTACTGGTTGTCCACTTGGATGGAGGGAGGATCGTTACCACGGGTGAACAAACAAATTGCGACTTGACGCGTTATGTAAAAAAGAGGCAAACCATGTGGGGCCTACCTTAGAGGCAAGGCTCTATACACTCGAGATGCTCTGTACGTATTACTTTTGATGTGTCCCGTCAACTCACGATAACGAGGAGAAGCTTGCTTAGTACCGTCTCCCCCGCCCACGGGCGCGGTGGCTCGCAGGATGAGGTGAAGCTTGCTTACTACGCCTTACGCCTCCCTCGCCCACGCGCGCGGTGGCTCGCAGCACGAGGAGAAAATTTTACTACTCCCTCCGTTTACTCCTCGTCCCTACTACGTACTTTGGTTAGTACTCCCTCCATTTACTTATACAAGGCCACTATAAAAAATACATTTTGCATCTATACAAGGCCACAAATAGTAATCGAGACAAAAGTTACTACTCCCTCCTTTCCAGTTTATGGCTCAATTTCAAAATCTCTCCAACCAAGGTAGACGGTGAGTGGTCGAATTAATTTCGTAGTTTGCACAAGTAATTAGTACGCTCGTTTTTCTCAAGAAGTTATGTTTACCGAGGCATTAATTAGAACGAATGCATGAATGACCACTAAATTTCCATGAACTGACGTGTGTTCCTCTGACCTGGTCCGATTGTTGGAAATATGCCCTAGAGGCAATAATAAATTGGTTATTATTATATTTCCTTGTTCATGATAACCGTTTATTATCCATCTAGAATTGTATTGATAGGAAACTCAGATACATGTGTGGATACATAGAAAACACCATGTCCCTAGTAAGCCTCTAGTTGACTAGCTCGTTGATCAATAGATGGTTACGGTTTCCTGACCATGGACATTGGATGTCGTTGATAACGGGATCACATCATTAGGAGAATGATGTGATGGACAAGACCCAATCCTAAGCCTAGCACAAGATCGTGTAGTTCGTATGCTAAAGCTTTTCTAATGTCAAGTATCATTTCCTTAGACCATGAGATTGTGCAACTCCCGATACCGTAGGAGTGCTTTGGGTGTGCCAAACGTCACAACGTAACTGGGTGGCTATAAAGGTACACTAGGTATCTCCGAAAGTGTCTGTTGGGTTGGCACGAATCGAGACTGGGATTTGTCACTCCGTGTAAACGGAGAGGTATCTCTGGGCCCACTCGGTAGGACATCATCATAATGTGCACAATGTGATCAAGGAGTTGATCACGGGATGATGTGTTACGAAACGAGTAAAGAGACTTGCCGGTAACGAGATTGAACAAGGTATCGGGATACCGACGATCGAATCTCGGGCAAGTATCGTACCGCTAGACAAAGGGAATTGTATACGGGATTGATTAAGTCCTTGACATCGTGGTTCATCCGATGAGATCATCGTGGAACATGTGGGAGCCAACATGGGTATCCAGATCCCGCTGTTGGTTATTGACCGGAGAGTCATCTCGGTCATGTCTGCATGTCTCCCGAACCCGTAGGGTCTACACACTTAAGGTTCGGTGACGCTAGGGTTGTAGAGATATTAGTATGCAGTAACCCGAAAGTTGTTCGGAGTCCCGGATGAGATCCCGGACGTCACGAGGAGTTCCGGAATGGTCCGGAGGTAAAGAATTATATATAGGAAGTGCTATTTCGGCCATCGGGACAAGTTTCGGGGTCACCGGTATTGTACCGGGACCACCGGAAGGGTCCCGGGGGTCCACCGGGTGGGGCCACCTGCCCCGGGGGGCCACATGGGCTGTAGGGGGTGCGCCTTGGCCTATATGGGCCAAGGGCACCAGCCCCAAGAGGCCCATGCGCCAAGAGAAAGGGAAAGGAAGAGTCCTAAAGGGGAAGGCACCTCCGAGGTGCCTTGGGGAGGAGGGACTCCTCCCTGGCCGCACCCTTCCTTGGAGGAAGGGCCAAGGCTGCGCCCCCTCTCCCTTGGCCCTATATATAGTGGGGGAAGGGAGGGCAACCAACCTAAGCCCTGGCGCCTCCCTCTCCCTCCCATGACACATCTCCCTCCTCCCGCAGCGCTTGGCGAAGCCCTGTTGGAATCCCGCTACTTCCACCACCACGCCGTCGTGCTGCTGGATCTCCATCAACCTCTCCTCCCCCTTGCTGGATCAAGAAGGAGGAGACGTCGCTGCTCCGTACGTGTGTTGAACGCGGAGGTGCCGTCCGTTCGGCGCTAGGATCATCGGTGATTTGGATCACGACGAGTACGACTCCATCAACCCCGTTCTCTTGAACGCTTCCGCGCGCGATCTACAAGGGTATGTAGATCCACTCCTCCCTCGTTGCTAGATGACTCCATAGATTGATCTTGGTGACACGTAGGAAAATTTTGAATTATGCTACGTTCCCCAACAGTGGCATCATGAGCTAGGTCTATGCGTAGTTTCTATGCACGAGTAGAACACAAAGTAGTTGTGGGCGTTGATTTTTCAATATTGCTTTTACTAGTCTTATCTTGATTCGGCGGCATCATGTGGGATGAAGCGGCCCGGACCGACCTTACACGTACGCTTACGTGAGGGTTCCACCGACTGACATGCACTAGTTGCATAAGGTGGCTAGCGGGTGTCTGTCTCTCCCACTTTAGTCGGATCGGATTCTGATGAAAAGGGTCCTTATGAAGGGTAAATAGAAATTGGCATATCACGTTGTGGTTTTGGCGTAGGTAAGAAACGTTCTTGCTAGAAACCTATAGCAGCCACGTAAAAACTTGCAACAACAATTAGAGGACGTCTAACTTGTTTTTGCAGCATATGCCTTGTGATGTGATATGGCCAAAAGGATGTGATGAATGATATATGTGATGTATGAGATTGATCATGTTCTTGTAATAGGAATCACGACTTGCATGTCGATGAGTATGACAACCGGCAGGAGCCATAGGAGTTGTCTTAATTTATTTATGACCTGCGTGTCAACATAAACGTCATGTAATTACTTTACTTTATTGCTAACGTTAGCCTAGTAGTAGAAGTAATAGTGGACGAGACAACTTCATGAAGACACGATGATGGAGATCATGATGATGGAGATCATGGTGTCATGCCGGTGACATGATGATCATGGAGCCCCGTAGATGATGATCTGGAGCCCCGAAGATGCGAGATCAAAAGGAGCAATATGATATTGGCCATATCATGTCACTATTTGATTGCATGTGATGTTTATCATGTTTATACATCTTATTTGCTTAGAACGACGGTTAGTAAATAAGATGATCCCTCATTAAAATTTCAAGAAAGTGTTCCCCCTAACTGTGCACCGTTGCGAAAGTTCGTCGTTTCGAAGCACCACGTGATGATCGGGTGTGATAGATTCTTACGTTCGAATACAACGGGTGTTGACGAGCCTAGCATGTACAGACATGGCCTCGGAACACATGCAAAACACTTAGGTTGACTTGACGAGCCTAGCATGTACAGACATGGCCTCGGAACACAAGAGACCGAAAGGTCGAGCATGAGTCGTATGGTAGATACGATCAACATGAAGATGTTCACCGATGTTGACTAGTCCGTCTCACGTGATGATCGGACACGGCCTAGTTGACTCGGATCATGTAATCACTTAGATGACTAGAGGGATGTCTATCTGAGTGGGAGTTCATAAGATGAACTTAATTATCCTGAACATAGTCAAAAGGTCTTCGCAAATTATGTCGTAGCTCGCGCTTCAGTTCTACTGTTTAGATATGTTCCTAGAGAAAATTTAGTTGAAAGTTGATAGTAGAGCATTATGCGGACTAGGTCCGTAAACTGAGGATTGTCCTCATTGCTTCATAGAAGGATTATGTCCTTAATGCACCGCTCAGTGTGCTGAACCTCGAACGTTGTCTGTGGATGTTGCGAACATCTGACATACACATTTTGATAACTACGTGATAGTTCAGTTAAACGGTTTAGAGTTGAGGCACCGAAGACGTTTTGAAACGTCGCAACATATGAGATGTTTCGAGGGCTGAAATTGGGATTTCAGGCTCGTGCCCACGTCAAGAGGTATAAGACCTCCGACGATTTTCTAGCCTGCAAACTAAGGGAGAAAAGCTCAATTGTTGAGCTTGTGCTCAGATTGTCTGAGTACAACAATCATTTGAATCGAGTGGGAGTTGATCTTCCAGATGAGATAGTGATGTTCTCCGAAGTCATTACCACCAAGCTGCTAGAGCTTCGTGATGAACTATAATATATCAGGGACATATATGATGATCCTTGAGATATTCGCGATGTTTGACACCACAAAAGTAGAGAATCAAGAAGGAGCATCAATTGTTGATGGTTGGTGAAACCACTAGTTTCAAGAAGGGCAAGGGCAAGGGATACTTCATGAAACGGCAATTCAGCTGCTGCTCTAGTGAAGAAACCCAAGGTTGAACCCAAACCCGAGACTAAGTGCTTCTGTAATAAGGGGAACAGCCACTGGAGAGAATTACCCTAGATACTTGGTAGATGAGAAGGTTGGCAAGGTCGATAGAAGTATATTGGATATACATTGTGTTGATGTGTACTTTACTTGTACTCCTAGTAGCACTAGGGTATTATATACCGGTTCGGTTGCTAAGTGTTAGTAACTCGAAATAAAAGCTACGAAATAAACGGAGACTAGCTAAAAGTGAGCTGACGATATGTGTTGGAAGTGTTTCCAATGTTGATATGATCGAGCATCGCACGCTCCCTCTACCATCGAGATTGGTGTTTGCGTTGAGCATAGACATGATTGGATTATGTCTATCGCAATACTGTTATTCATTTAAGGAGAATAATGGTTACTCTGTTTATTTGAATAATACCTTCAATGGTCTTGCACCTAAAATGAATGATTCATTGAATCTCGATCATAGTGATACACATGTTCATGCCAAAAGATATAAGATAGTAATGATAGTACCACCTACTTGCAGCACTGCCACGTAAGTCATATCTGTATAAAACGCATGAACAAGCTCCATGTTGATGGATCTTTGGACTCACTCATTTTTGAAAAGTTTGAGACATGCGACCATGTTTGTTGGTAGATATGCATGAAGAAACTCTATACAGATGGATCGTTTGGACTCACTTGATTTTGAATCACTTGAGACATGCAAATCATACCACATGGGCAAGATGACTGAAAGCCTCGTTTTCAGTAAAATGGAACTAGAAAGCAACTTGTTGGAAGTAATACATTTTGATGTGTGCAGTCCAATGAGTGCTGAGGCATGTAGTGGATATCCTTATGTTCTTACTTCACAGATGATTTGAGTAGATGTTGAGTATATTTACTTGATGAATCACGAGTCTGAATTATTGAAAGGTTCAAGTAATTTCAGGTGAAGTTGAAAGATCATCGTGACAAGAGGATAAAATATCTATGATATGATCCATGAGATGAATATCTGAATTACGTTTGGCACAGAATTAAGACATTGTGGAATTGTTTCACAACTGACTTACGCCGGAACACCATATGTGATGGTGTGTCCGAACATCATACTGCACCTATTGGATATGATGCATACCATGATGTTCTCTTATCGAATTACCACGATAGTTTATGGGTTAGGCATTAGAGACAACCACATTCACTTTAAATAGGGCACCACGTAATTCCGATGAGATGACACCGTATGAACTATGGTTTAGAGAAACCTAAGCTGTCATTTCTTAAAAGTTTGGGGCTGCGACGCTTATGTGAAAAAGTTTCAGGCCTGATAAGCTCGAACCCAAAGCGGATAAATACATCTTCATAGGACACCCAAAACAGTTGGGTATACCTCCTGTCTCAGATCCGAAAAGCAATAAGGGATTGTTTCTAGAATCGGGTCCTTTCTCGAGGAAAAGTTTCTCTCGAAAGAATTGAGTGGGAGGATGGTGGAGACTTGATGAGGTTATTGAACCGTCTCTTCAACTAGTGTGTGGCAGGGCACAGGAAGTTGTTCCTGTGGCACCTACACCAATTGAAGTGGAAGCTTATGATAGTGATCATGAAACTTCGGATCAAGTCACTACCAAACCTCGTGGGATGACAAGGATGCGTACTACTTCAGAGTGGTACGTAATCCTGTCTTGGAAGTCATGTTGCTAGACAACAATGAACCTACGAGCTATGGAGAAGCGATGGTGGGCCCGGATTCCGATAAATGGCTCGAGGCCATAAAAATCCGAGAGAGGATCCATGTATGAAAACAAAGTGTAGACTTTGGCAGAACGGCTCGATGGTCGTAAGGCTGTTGAGTACAGATGGATTTTAAAAGGAAGACGGACAATGATGGTAAGTATCACCATTAAGAAAGCTCGACTTGTCGTTAAGATGTTTTCCGACAAGTTCAAGGAGTTGACTGCGATGAGACTTTCTCACTCGTAGCGATGCTAAGAGTCTGTTGGAATTATATTAGCGATTACTGCATTATTTATGAAATCTTGCAGATAGGATGTCAAAACATTGTTTCCTCGACGATTTTTTGAGGAAAGGTTGTATGTGATACAACCGGAAGGTTTTGTCAATCCTGAAAGATGCTAATAAGTATGCAAAGCTCCAGCAATCCTTCTAGGCGACTGGAGTAAGCATCTCGGAGTTGGAATTTGCTATCCATAGATCCAAGACCTTTCTTTTTGCGGATTCATATAAAAGTCTATGAGACAACCTCTGTATTGTCCGAAAATAGTGGCAGGCACTGACTAGAATTTTCCTAATGCAAGTACTATGTCTTTGACATATTGTTGGGATCAGAAAAAATAGAAATGAAAAACAAAATAAAGAAAATAAAAAAAGAAAGACCATATTCTGGAACACAAAAACAAGTCGAAAAAAAATGACCAAGTAGGATAAAACTCAAAAAACAGTGTTCTTTCAACATAAAACAAAAAACCCTGATTAGGCTACGTTGAGTATTAAGCATACGATCTAATCACGGATAGATCAACAACAGCCTTCTACATTAGCATACTTTCAACATGCATCACATACTGACACATTTACAGTTAAGTGCAATCGGCAGAAGGAGCTTCTTTGCTGTTATAAGCCACCACCACCCACATCCCTTACTAACTGACGTAAGACCCCAAACACCTGAACGCCACCGCCCCCCCCCACACCAGCAGAATAGAGAGAAAGGACGAAGGTCGTCCCCTATGCTTAAGACGTAGGCTCTACAGTATGCTATGCTGTGTACCGCACCTGAAGTGTGCCTTGCCATGAGTCAGTCAAGGGGTACAAGAGTGATCCAAGAATGGATCACAGGACAGCGGTCAAAGTTATCCTTAGTAACTAGTGGACTAAGGAATTTTCTCGATTATGGAGGTGGTAAAAGAGTTCGTCGTAAAGGGTTACGCCGATGCAAACTTTGACACTAATCCAGATTATTCTGAGTAGTAAACTGGATTCGTATAGTAGAACAGTTATTTGGAATAGCTCCAAATAGAGCGTGGTAGCTGCATCTAGGAGATGACATAGAGATTTGTAAAGCACACACGGATCTGAAAGGTTCAGACCCGTTGACTATAACCTCTCTCACAAGCATAACATGATCAAACCCAGAACTCATCGAGTGTTAATCACATGGTAATGTGAACTAGATTATTGACTCTAGTAAACTCTTTGGGTGTTAGTCACATGGGGATGTGACCTAGTGTTAATCACATAGCGATGTGAAACTGAATTATTGACTCTAGTGCAAGTGGGAGACTGTTGGAAATATGCCCTAGAGGCAATAATAAAATTGTTATTATTATATTTCCTTGTTCATGATAATCGTTTATTATCCATGCTAGAATTGTATTGATAGGAAACTCAGATACATGTGTGGATACATAGACAACACCATGTCCCTAGTAAGCCTCTAGTTGACTAGCTCGTTGATCAATAGATGATACGGTTTCCTGACCATGGACATTGGATGTCATTGATAACGGGATCACATCATTAGGAGAATGATGTGATGGACAAGACCCAATCCTAAGCCATAGCACAAGATCGTGTAGTTCGTATGCTAAAGCTTTTCTAATGTCAAGTATCATTTCCTTAGACCATGAGATTGTGCAACTCCCGGATACCGTAGGGTGCTTTGGGTGTGCCAAACGTCACAACGTAACTGGGTGGCTATAAAGGTACACTACAGGTATCTCCGAAAGTGTCTGTTGGGTTGGCACGAATCGAGACTGGGATTTGTCACTCCGTGTAAACGGAGAGGTATCTCTGGGCCCACTCGGTAGGACATCATCATAATGTGCACAATGTGACTCAAGGAGTTGATCACGGGATGATGTGTTACGGAACGAGTAAAGAGACTTGCGG
>NC_053027.1:116628184-116640082 GCF_003073215.2 Triticum urartu | reverse complement strand
CGGTGGATGCCACGTGTCGGTCACCCTTGACGAAAGCACTTCTGTGACGCGCGATTTATCGTCATGGAAGTGGACACTTCCGTGATGATAATTTTGGTAATGTCATGGAACACTTCTACGACAGCATAGGTATGACTATCTTGATTCTGTCATAAATTTGTCATGGATGTACATGCATGACAAAAAGGCGACCTACTGTGACAAACACGTATCATCACGGAAGTGTATTTTTTTGTATGCGGCTTATATTCCCGGCTAAAATAAAGTATAAATGGTTAATACAGATGACTTACCAAAGATGGCGGAGACCATTTGAGACACCCGGTTCTTTAAACCGGTGAGCTCCGTGGTAACCTCCTCAAGAGCCGCCTCAGCTATTTCAGCACGTTGTATCAGCAGCGTCTTTTCTTCGGCCCAGGATTTCTTCTTTGCAGTCAAGCTGGTCTTCAATTTTTCTGTCTCAGAAAGACTCAATTGGAGTTTAGAGTCAGCAGTCTTGATTTCTGCCTCTTGATCCCAGCCGGGTCTTTGCATCAGTTAATTGGGAGCCCAATTCAGATAGGGCGTTCTACAAAACATACACAGGTGTGTCAAGGCTTAAACTAAAAGTTATAAGGGTTCAAGTCTCAAGTACTTTGCACCGCAATACCACTTGACACTTGGGGGCTAATGTCTGCCAAAGCAATTTTTTATGACTCTTATATGTTTCAAGTCCCAAGTGTTTTACAAAGTAACACACTTGGCACTTGGGGGCTAATGCATGATATTCAGAAAGTTTCTCAAGATTAAGCCGGATTGCAATACTTATTGGGACTAGTAAAAGACAGTTATGAAGTTAAGTACCGGTTCATTTATGATAAATTGAGCCGGCCCTTGGGGACTACAGGTGAAGTTTACGCTACTTTGTTGGACTTTCGAAAACCTTAGAGAAAGTATCAACCTATATCATAAAGTCTACAGATCATTCAGGTTCATCATCTGAAGACTTGGGGGCTGGCAGAGTATAAGTGAACCGGAGAACATACCTCATATTTTAGCTGCAATTGCTTGACCATCTCAATTTCGACTCACGGCTGGAATGAACATGACTGAGATAGCCGGACAGTATGTCACTAGCATTCAGATGAGTGTAGTGAGAGATATCAAAACGCACTTTCTGCTTCTCCAAGGCTTTTAGCAGTGTGCCGGGCTAAACACAGTGGGGGTCCCCGGTTCAACAAATCGGCTACCAGTAATCAACACGTCAGTATCAGAAGTTGTTGGCGGGTTAGCTGAACTAGATGGTTCAGTGATAGTCGGATTAAGGGTGATCTCATCGGCTGACAACTCAGGAGGATCCAATTGAGTATGAACAGTCGGGTCTTCAGGTGCTTCAGTTTCAGAGGGAGGAGTTGGCATGGCCGGCTCAGGTGCAGGAACCTTCGGGTCTTCTAATGGCTTAATCACCTTGGCCTTCTTGGATTTGGCTTGGCCACTAAGAAAGTTTTATGAGCAGTTAGTGTAAGATGCAGTTTTTAAGACACAGAGGAAAGCTGATTTTTCCTTACCCAGGAGCAGTTTTGAAAGCCGGAAACTGAGTCTGAGATGAGTTGCCAGAAGAGCGGAGAAACCTCCTGTAAAAGGTAAAATAAAGTCAGTGAGGCAAGGGAATAGATTCATTAATGAAAGCAAAAATGAAGATGAAAGAAACCTCATTCTGGCGCTTTTCGAGGAGTTTGTTGTAAAACGGAAGGCGGTTCATCGTCGTCATTATTCCGGGCCTGACGGCGGCTCTCATGTTGCTGCTTTTTCAAAAGAAAATGAGGGTCCAAATAAGCCAAAGGGTGCGAAAACCTTACTTTCCGGGTTACAGTCGAAGTTTCTGTCTTGGCAAATGGGCTGAGTCGGAGGAAATAGTTACCTCTTCTTCTACGGCCTGGCTGGCCCCCGTGTCGTCCTGGCAATAGTCAGTGTCAATAAGGTTATTAAAAAACTGGCCAAGGGAGTCAAGGGCTACCTCCGACTCAGTATCATCGTCAAGCTTTAACAGGTCGAAGCAGTGCTCCTTTTCTTCTTGGACCTCCGGGTCGTCTTCCTGGCGGCTATGGCGGCGGCTCTAGCCTTCTTGGCAGCTTCATGGTCATACTTGGCTTTCCAGAAGTCAGATTTGGCCTGTAAACAAATAAACAGGATAAAAGGTCATGCAAGTATTTAAAACTACTGAGGAAAACACAAAAAGAGAAAGAGTCAGGGGTTTTTCACCTCTGGTGCCGGGTTAAGTTTGCAGAAGGGGTTTAACCCAACCTTACTGCAGTCCTCATATTTACGTTCACAAGGATGGTTGACATTGCAACAATGTCTTCTTCAGTATAGTTGTATAGAGCTATGACGCAGAGAGTCATTCTGGGCCTCCGCCATATTCATACATCAATTTGGATCGGCGGCTTAGAGGGATGACCCGCCACGAGATCCAGCAACGGATCAGTCAACTCCGGTTAAGCCATTCCCCATAAGGCATTTCCTTTTAATAGATGGAATAAGCTTCTTGCGTTCAGCGAGTAAGCTTATCAGGGAGCACAAACTTGGAATCCAGACGCTCGCGCGATAACCCGGCAGTGGTTTTTCATTGGCTGAGTGACGTATCTTGGCATAGAACCAGGTCTGATTCCAATCTTTGGGATGACTCGGTAAGACTATTAAGGGAAAGACGGCGCCCTGTCGGCGCTGAATTGAGATTCCACCAAGTTCCAAGCTAGGGCCATTGGTACACTCATTCTGGCGGTTCAGATAAAAGTACTCTCTGAAGAGTTCCACAGTCGGCTCTTCTTGAAGATACACCTCACAGAGAACTTGAAAATTGCAGATGTTGGATATGGAATTGGGTCCAAGATCTTGAGGGTGAAGTTTGAAAAAATGAAGAACGTCTCTGAAGAACTTTGAGCCAGGTGGTGAAAAACCCCGATTCATATGGTCAATGAAGACAATAACTTCATTGTCTTTGGGATTAGGCCGTTCCTCGTCCGGGTCAGGCGCACGATAAGACATAACATTTTTCCCTGGCAAAATCCTATGGTGAAAAATTCCTTCAAGGTATCTTCAGTAACTGTGGAACGGACCCAGTTGCAGACACTCGGTGCTTTTGACGGCATGATGATCAAAGGACAAACTGAAAAGAAAGTAACATGCCGGTTCAATTCGATGATGAAATTAAAAGTCAAATGAGTAATGGCGGCTTAAGTAAGGGCTAATGACATATAGAGGGTAAGTGAGCCGGCGTGATAAGCCGCCATGACTAAAGACATTCGAAGGAAGCCAGAAACAGAATTGGCTAAGTGTTGAGACAAACAGATTTCCCAAACTATTGCTATTATTCTGAATCAAAATGGGTCAGAAAAGAAAAATAAATTCAGACCTACGGAGCAAGCGCGGAGAAGTTCATCAGCTTTAAGAAGATATCTGTGCAAAGGAAAATGATGTACTAGCATCTAAAATGGGCGTAAAACTACTACCGCATAAGTTCTGCCTTTCTTCTGGATCAAAAGAGGGTACGGAGAAGAAACTACAAGGAGGTTTGTGATGAACGACAAAGAACGCCAATGAACTCGTAACCCTAAACAGATCTAAGGGAGCGGAAAGGTAGGAAGTTACGAATGCAGAGCTTCTGTGAAGGGTCGCCGCGGTTCTCGGGACGAGCTCAGGGTGATGCAGCGGCCGACGTTGAGAGGCGACGGCGGGCGCTATGGCAACAGCGAAGCTCGAGAGGCAGAGAGGTGGCGAGAAGATGGAAGGAAGAAGAAGAAGGGGGAAAGACCAGCCAAGCCTATTTATAAGGGGATAAGTGAACAGACAGGTGCGGGAATTGAGGAAGACCAAAATAATGATTATCCAGCTAAACGGACGCCTCGATTCTCGGAAGACATTAAAAACATAAAGATCCGTTGAAGATGACGTCATAGCAGGCTTTCGTGTTTTTAGAAGATGATGTCATGGCAGGTTACAGAGTTTTTTACAAAGAGAGGAAGATGGATTTCGTCTAAGTGTTGAAGATTGACAAAGAACAAAGTTCAAGTCAACCTGGGGCCTAATGTTGGGGATATAGCTACCAGGTATGACCCGCCCAGGAGGGGCTGGGTTAACCCCAATGGCGGGTTACGAAAAGAAGCCCAACAATATTCAAGATGATAGTTTATTAAGACTTATAGAAAGCCTAAGCCTAGAGGCGGCTTAAGGCCCAATATTGTGAACCGCCATATGTAGAGAAAGACTTGTAAGGAAAGGCATGTAAAAGAAGTCACCGAGCCGGACACGTTTTATGAGCCGGCCGGGAATTTGTAGGCCGCCAGGCGTCAACCCGTGTATATAAGGGGACGACCCGGCGGCGGCTTAGGGCAAGAAACAACAACTCAAAGCCAGGCAAAGCGGATTCGCTCCCTGGTCATCGAAACCCCGGCAATTCCATCACAACTAGACGTAGGCTTTTACCTTCATCGTAAGGGGCCGAACTAGTATAAACCTCTTTGTCCTTTGTCCCGATTAACCCCTTTAAGCTTCCTAGTTGTGATGGCCCTATGACTAAGTCATTTTGCTAGGACATCTGCCGTGACAATTCCACGACACCTTATGTTCTAGTTCGAGAGGTAAGTGACAAGCTTTACCATAAACCATTTTATACGGAGACATACCCATAGGATTTTTATATGCAGTTCTATAAGCCCATAATGCATCATCAAGTTTCTTGGACCAATTCTTTCTAGATCTATTAACAGTCTTTTGCAAAATTAATTTAAGCTCTCTATTACTCAATTCTACTTGACCACTAGACTGTGGATAAGGAGATGCAATTCTATGATTAACATCATACTTAGCAAGCATTTTACGAAAAGCACCATGAATAAAATGTGAACCACCATCAGTCATTAAATATCTAGGGACTCCAAACCTCGAAAAATAACTTCTTTAAGCATCTTAATAGAGGTGTTATGATCAGCACTACTAGTTGGAATAGCTTCTACCCACTTAGTAACGTAATCAACAGCAACTAAAATATGTGTATACCCATTAGAGGAAGGAAACGGTCCCATATAATCAAAGCCCCAAACATCAAATGGTTCAATAACAAGTGAATAATTCATAGGCATTTCTTGACGTCTACTAATATTACCAATTCTTTGACATTCATCACAAGACAAACAAACTTACGGGCATCCTTGAAGAGAGTAGGCCAATAAAAACCGGATTGCAATACCTTATGTGCAGTTCTATCTCCAGCATGGTGTCCTCCATAAGCTTCAGAGTGACACTTGCGTAGGATCTGTTCCTGTTCATGCTCAGGTACACAACGTCTAATAACACCATCTACTCCTTCTTTATAAAGATGTGGGTCATCCCAAAAGTAATGTCTTAAATCATAGAAGAACTTTTTCTTTTGCTGGTATGTGAAACTAGGTGGTATAAACTTAGCAACAATATAATTAGCATAATCAGCATACCATGGAGCAGTACGAGAAGCATTTATGACATATATTGTTCATCAGGAAAGCTATCATCAATAGGTAGTGGGTCATCAAGAACATTCTCTAACCTAGACAAGTTGTCTGCAACGGGGTTCTCAGCTCCCTTTCTATCAATAATATGCAAATCAAATTCTTGTAGCAAGAGAACCCATCTAATAAGTCTAGGTTTAGCATCTTTCTTTTCCATAAGATATTTAATAGCAGCATGATCAGTGTGAACAGTTACTTTAGAATCAACAATATAAGGTCTGAACTTATCACAAGCAAACACAACTGCTAAAATTCTTTTTCAGTAGTAGCATAATTTCTTTGAGCACTGTCTAGAGTTTTACTAGCATATTGATAACATTTAATTTCTTATCAACTCTTTGTCCTAGAACATAATCACTAGCATCACACATAATTTCAAATGGTAAATTCCAATCAGGAGGCTGAACAATAGGTGCAGAAATCAAAGCTTTCTTAAGTATTTCAAATGCTTCTACACAATCATCATCAAAAGACAAAAGGAACATCTTTTTGTAAGAGATTAGTCAGAGGCCTAGAAATTTTAGAGAAGTCCTTAATGAACCTCCTATAAAAACCGGCATGACCAAGGAAACTTCTTATACCTTTAATGTCCTTAGGACGACATCTTTTCAATAGCATCAACTTTAGCTTTATCAACTTCAATACCTCTTTCAGAAATTTTATGCCCCAAGACAATACCTTCATTAACCATAAAGTGGCACTTCTCCCAATTCAAGACAAGATTAGTTTCTTCACATCTCTGCAAAACTCGATCAAGGTTGCTTAAGCAATCATCAAAAGAAGTTCCATACACGGAGAAATCATCCATGAAAACCTCAACAATCTTTTCACAAAAGTCAGAGAATATAGCAGTCATACATCTTTGAAAGGTAGCAGGTGCATTGCATAAACCAAAAGGCATACGTCTATAAGCAAAGGTACCGAAAGGCAAGTAAAAGTTGTCTTTTCTTGATCCTCTTTTGACACAGGTATTTGAGAGAAACCAGAATAACCATCTAGAAAGCAAAATGTGTATGTTTGGATAATCTTTCTAGCATTTGATCAATAAAAGGTAAAGGGTAATGATCCTTTTTAGTAGCTTTATTTAATTTGCAGAAATCAATTACCATTCTATAACCTGTAACAATTCTTTGTGGGATCAATTCATCTTTATCATTAGGAACAACAGTAATACCTCCCTTCTTAGGGACACAATGGACAGGACTTACCCACTGACTATCAGCAACGGGATAAATTATACCTGCCTCCAGAAGCTTTAGTATTTCTTTTCTTACCACTTCTTTCATCTTAGGATTTAACCGTCGTTGGTGATCAACAACCGGTTTCGCGTCTTTCTCCAATTTTATTTTGTGCTGGCATAGAGTGGGACTAATGCCCTTAAGATCATCAAGAGTATATCCAATAGCAGCACGGTGCTTCTTCAGAGTTTTCAATAATTTCTTTTCTTCATGCTCTGAAAGGTTAGCACTAATAATAACAGGATATATCTCTTTCTCATCAAGATAAGCATATTTAAGAGTATCAGGTAAAGGTTTAAGCTCAAACACGGGATCACCCTTAGGTGGAGGAGGATCCCCTAGGATTTCAACAGGCAAGTTGTGTTTCAAAATAGGTCCCTGTTTAAAGAATACTTCATCTATTTCCCTTCTTTCATTCATAAACATATCATTTTCATGGTCTAGCAAATATTGTTCTAAAGGATCACTAGGAGGCACGACAATAGAAGCAAGACCAATAATTTCATCTTTACTAGGCAATTCTTTATCATGGGGTTGTCTACGAAATTTAGCAAAATTAAATTCATGAGACATATCCCCTAAACCAACAGAAACAATATCCTTATTGCAATCTATCTTAGCATTAACAGTATTCAAGAAGGGTCTACCAAATATAATGGGACAAAAGTTATCTTGTGGGGAACCAAGAACAAGAAAATCAGCAGGATATTTAACTTTCCCACACAAGACTTCAACATCTCTAACAATCCCAACTGGTGAAATAGTGTCTCTATTGGCAAGTTTAATAGTAACATCAATTTCCTCTATCTCAGCAGGTGCAATATCATGCATAATTTCTTTATATAAGGAATGAGGTATTGCACTTGCACTAGCACCCATATCACATAAGCCATGATAGCAATGATCTCCTATTTTAACAGAAATAACAGGCATGCCTACAACAGGTCTATGTTTATTTTTAGTATCGGGTCTAGCAATTCTAGCAGCTTCATCACAGAATAAATAACATGCCCATCAATATTATCGGCCAAGAGATCTTTAACCATAGCAACACTAGGTTCAACTTTAATTTGCTCAGAGGGAGTAGGTGTTCTAGTATTACTCTTACGACACAGTTGAAGCTTTAGCATGATCCTTTATTCTAACAGGGAAAGGTGGTTTCTCAATATAAGCAGTAGGAACAACAGGATCATTATAAGTGATAGTCTTTTCTTCAACTTTAATAGGTGCAACTACTTTTACTTCAATGGGAGGATTATATTTAAACCACTTCTCCTTAGGGAGATCAACATGAGTAGCAAAGGATTCACAGAAAGAAGCTACTATCTCAGAGTCAAGTCCATATTTAGTGCTAAATTCACGGAAAACATCGGTATCCATAAAAGATTTAACACAATCAAACTTAGGTGTTATACCTGACTCCTTACCTTCGTCGAGATCCCAATCTTCAGAGTTGCGTTTAATTCTTTCCAATAAATCCCATTTGAATTCAATAGTCTTCATCATAAAAGAACCAGTACAAGAAGTATCGAGCATGGAGCGATTATGAGAGAAAGCCGAGCATAAATTTTTTGAATAATAATTTCTCTTGAGAGCTCATGATTGGGGCATGAATATAACATTGACTTAAGCCTCCCCCAAGCTTGAGCGATGCTTTCTCCTTCGTGAGGCCAAAAATATATATATAATTACGATCACGATGAACAAGATGCATAGGATAAAACTTCTGATGAAATTCCAATTTCAATCGGTTGTAGTTCCATGATCCCATATCATCACATAGCCTAAACCATGTCAATGCCTTTCCCTTCAAAGATAAAGGGAAGACCTTCTTCTTGATAACATCCTCGGGCATACCTGCAAGCTTAAATAATCCACAAACTTCATCCACATAGATTAGGTGCAAATCGGGATGTAATGTTCCATCACCTGTGAAAGGATTAGCTAGCAGTTTCTCTATCATACCCGAAGGAATTTCAAAGTAAACATTTTCAGTAGGTTCAGTAGGTTGAGGAGCAACTCTTTGCTCTACTGGTCGGGTGAAGATACCCCGAACAAGCCCCTCAAAGGATTATGTTCCATAGTAACAAGTGACAGTAAATTTCAGCACACTATATAAATTTTTCCTTACCAAATTCCACCTACCAAAGGCGCTTCACTCCCCGGCAACGGCGCCAGAAAAGAGTCTTGATGACCCACAAGTATAGGGGATCTATCGTAGCCTTTTCGATAAGTAAGAGTGTCGAACCCAACGAGGAGCAGAAGGAAATGATAAGCGGTTTTCAGTAAGGTATTCTCTGCAAGCACTGAAATTATCGGTAACAGATAGTTTTGTGATAAGGTAATTTGTAACGGGTAGCAAGTAATAAAAGTAAATAAGGTGCAGCAAGATGCCCAATCCTTTTTGTAGCAAAGGACAAGCCTGGACAAACTCTTATATAAAGGAAACGCTCCCGAGGACACATGGGAATTATCGTCAAGCTAGTTTTCATCACGTTCATATGATTCGCGTTCGGTACTTTGATAATTTGATATGTGGGTGGACCGGTGCTTGGGTATGTCCTTCCTTGGACAAGCATCCCACTTATGATTAACCCCTATTGCAAGCATCCGCAACTACAACAGAAGTATTAAGGTAAACCTAACCATAGCATGAAACATATGGATCCAAATCAGCCCCTTACGAAGCAACGCATAAACTAGGGTTTAAGCTTCTGTCACTCTAGCAACCCATCATCTACTTATTACTTCCCAATGCCTCCCTCTAGGCCCAAACAATGGTGAAGTGTCATGTAGTCGACGTTCACATGACACCACTAGAGAGGATGACAACATACATCTCATCAAAATATCGAACGAATACCAAATTCACATGACTACTTATAGCAAGACTTCTCCCATGTCCTCAGGAACAAACGTAACTACTCACAAATCATATTCATGTTCATAATCAGAGGGGTATTAATATGCATAATGGATCTGAACATATGATCTTCCACCGAATAAACCAACTAGCATCAACTACAAGGAGTAATCAACACTACTAGCAACCCACAGTACCAATCTGAGGCTTTGGACAAAGATTGGATACAAGAGATGAACTAGGGTTTGAGATGAGATGGTGCTGGTGAAGATGTTGATGGAGATTGACCCCCTCCCGATGAGAGGATCGTTGGTGATGACGATGGTGATGATTTCCCCCTCCTGGAGGGAAGTTTCCCCGCAGAACAGCTCCGCCGGAGCCCTAGATTGGTTCCGCCAAGGTTCCGCCTCGTGGCGGCGGAGTTTCGTCCCGTGAGCTTGCTTATGATTTTTTCCTCGACGAAAGACTCCATATAGCCAAAGATGGGCATCAGAGGGCTGCCAGGGGGCCCACGAGGCAGGGGGCGTGCCAGGGGGTAGGGCCGCCCCCCACCCTCGTGGATGGTGGGTGGCCCCCCTCTGGTACTTCTTTCGCCCAATATTTTTTATATATTCTGAAACGTGCTCCCGTGAAGTTTCAGGACTTTTGGAGATGTGTAGAATAGGTCTCTAATATTTGCTCCTTTTCCAGCCCAGAATTCCAGCTGCCGGCATTCCCCCTCTTCATGTAAACCTTGTAAAATAAGAGAGAATAGGCATAAGTATTGTGACATAATGTGTAATAACAACCCATAATGCAATAAATATCGATATAAAAGCATGATGCAAAATGGACGTATCAACTCCCCCAAGCTTAGACCTCGCTTTGTCCTCAAGCGAAAGCCGAAATCGAAAAATATGTCCACATGTTTAGAGATAGAGGTGTCGATAAAAATAAAATACGGACATGAGGGCATCATGATCATTCTTATAACAACAACATATATATATTGTCATATGATTTCTTATGCTAAAGTAACAATTCATTCACAATTTCAAGTATGAATCAGAAACTTCATTGAAAACTAACAAACTATAATCTCAGTCATTGAAGCAATTGCAATTTATCATAACATCGGAAGAGTCAATATAAGAGCTTTTCAGCAAGTCCACATACTCAACTATCATTTAGTCTTTCACAATTGCTAACACTCATGCAATATTTATGGGTATGAAGTTTTACCGGACACAGAGAAAGATAGGGGCTTATAGTTTTGCCTCCCAACTTTTACCTCAAGGGTAATGTCAACAATAATAGTTCATGAAAACTCACATCCAATTAGCTATATATATCAGGATCTTTCCAACACATTGTGCTTGCCAAAGGATAAAATGTAAAAAGGAAAGGTGAAGATCACCATGACTCTTGCATGAAGTATAAGACAAGAATAAAAGATAGGCCCTTCAGAGGGAAGCAGAGGTTGTCATGTGCTTTTATGGTTGGATGCACGAAATCTTAATGCGAAAGAACGTCACTTTATATTGCCACTTGTGATATGGACCTTTATTATGCAGTCCATCGCTTTTATTTCTTCCACATCACAAGATCGTATAAAGCTTATTTTCTCCACACTAATAAGTCATACATATTTAGAGAGCAATTTTTATTGCTTGCCAACGATGACAACTTACTTGAAGGATCTTACTCAATCCATAGGTAGATATGGTGGACTCTCATGGCAAAACTGGGTTTAAGGATATTTGGAAGCACAAGTAGTATCTCTACTTGGTGCAAAGAATTTGGCTAGCATGAGAGGGAAAGGCAAGCTCAACATGTTGGATGATCCATGACAATATAATTTATTTAGATGTAAGAAAACATAACCCATTACGTTGTCTTCCTTGTCCAACATCAACTCTTTAGCATGTCACATTTTAATGAGTGCTCACAATCATAAAAGATGTCCAAGATAGTATATTTATATGTGAAAACCTCTCTTTCTTTATTACTTCCTATTAATTGCAACGATGACCAAAACTATGTTTGTCAACTCTCAACAACTTTTATTCATCATACTCTTTATATGTGAAGTCATTACTCTCCATAAGATCCATATGATCTCTTTATTTCTTTTTATTCTTTCTCTTTTATTTTATTCCCTCAAGATCATAGAAGATAATCAAGCCCTTGACTCAACACTAATCTTTATTATATATAGCTCATGGACTCGATTACATAGAAGGATCATAAAGCAAAACTCAAACTAGATCATACTAAAACTTTATTCTACTGCTAA
>NC_053027.1:116615028-116627184 GCF_003073215.2 Triticum urartu | reverse complement strand
GTAGTTTGTCAATTGCTCTAGTGCTTCACTTATATCTTTTAGAGCATGGTGGTAGTTTTATGCTTCACTTAGATTAATTTGAGAGTCTTAAATAGCATGGTAATTTGCTTAAATTCCTAATATGCTAGGTATTCAAGAATAATAAAATTCTCTTATGAGTGTGTTGAATACTATGAGAAGTTTGATACTTGATGATTGTTTTGAGATATGAGGATGGTGAATATTAGAGTCATGCTAGTTGAGTAGTTGTGAATTTGAGAAATACTTGTGTTGAAGTTTGTGATTCCCGTAAGCCACACATGCACGCTGCGTTGCTGGTTCGAAATGCGCGTCTAGTGGGTGGTGGGAGTCGGTAGGCAATGCCAATTGAGTCTGTATTGACTTGTCGTGCCTGGTACCAGTATAGAGGTGTGTGGGTGATATCAGTACCTGATTCTTTTGCTGCTGTCTGCTCGTGTTCTCCTTACCATTACCTACTATCCTACTGTGGAGGGCTTATGCGTTCCGGCTTTGGTAGCTATGGGGGTGGCCTTTGATGAGACTCTATATTCTTGCGAGCCATACAGTATTAGTTGAGCTTTGTTTATGGAGTCCATTGTTGTGATTCAGTTCCACTGACTAAACGCACATCTTCTACTCTTCCTGCCCGCCCGCTGACTTCTTCGCGACTTGCTACTGCTCGTGCGTGAGATATTGCCTCTGTTCGCTGTGCGCTCGGCGTTTCTTTTGGGCTACGGTTTGGTTGCCCCTCTGTGCCTCATCATGAGTCCCTGTTGACTTGTGTCTGCGTACTTTTTCCACCCGTAATCCATGACATTCTCTATATCGCCATATACTCTTTTTTTCTATATAACGAGCATCCTTATCTTATTTATTTTCCTTCAGCTGAATTAGTGGGTGCAGTGTTCGATGAAGCTCATTTTCTGCGGAGATATATTGAGTGATTCATGCTATCTTGTACACCGTTCCTCACCGTTATTATTAGACACTGGGCGGTGGTGCAGGCATGCATGTCATTTCTGTTATTCTATTTGTGATGATTGTAGCTTCCTGCTATGCATCGATCGATTGTACTCCGATCTAGGTCATTGTACTTTCGGCCTTCGCTGCGCAGAACCCAGCCCCTGTACCCTCGGACTTACTGTCTATTTTTTATACATTGCTCCTCGTTCTTCATCATTTTCTGTTCCATATGAATGCCCTGTGTATAACCACGTCACGAGGGCACTTCCATTCATCGAGAGTCAGCTACTTCTTTGTGGTCTAGCCCGTTCCTGTGAGACTGTACATTGAGGTTTTTTTGTAAATAAATAGCCGAGGAGTCGTGATGATCATCTGCGTCGAGTTCAAGTGAGAGCTTGTGCTTACAACAAGGCTGAGACGGAATATATGTCCCAGTAAACAAAGAGAATGGCCGAGGAATTTAGAGGACGTGAGGGAAGGGTCCCAAGGTAAAAAATGTACCCAGGCTATGAGTACAAAGGGGTCGAGAGTGCCCTATCTGGGCTTCTTAGCATTGACAGCTTGTGCTTCAATCAGTAGCATGAGTGACTCTTGCACAGTGTGGGATCAGAGAGTGCTCCTATGTGTGTCTTTTTTAGTGCATATACTGAGTGGGAATTTTTCATTATAGTACTTGGCTTTGTATAGTTTCCGGAATGCTGGGCTTCCTCAAAATGCCCTAGGTCTTCGTGAGCAAGCAAGTTGGATGCACACCCACTTAGTTTCTTTTGTTGAGCTTTCATACATTTATAGCTCTAGTGCATCCGTTGCATGGCAATCCCTACTCACTCACATTGATATCTATTGATGGGCATCTCCATAGCCCGTTGATACGCCTAGTTGATGTGAGACTATCTTCTCCCTTTTTGTCTTCTCCACAACCACCATTCTATTCCACCTATAGTGCTATGTCCATGGCTCACGCTCATGTATTGCGTGAAGATTGAAAAAGTTTGAGAACATCAAAAGTATGAAACAATTGCTTGGCTTGTCATCGGGGTTGTGCATGATTTAAATATTTTGTGTGGTGAAGATAGAGCATAGCCAGACTATATGATTTTGTAGGGATAACTTTCTTTGGCCATGTTATTTTGAGAAGACATGAATTGCTTAGTTAGTATGCTTGAAGTATTATTATTTTTATGTCAATATTAAACTTTTGTCTTGAATCTTATGGATCTGAAATTTTGCCACAATTAAGAGGTTCCGGCGTATCGGAGGGGTCTTCCTTTTCCTAGCCCCTCGGCCTCCCCCGTTGGGGCGGCCTTCCTCTTCTCTCCTCCCTCCGCTGGGGGAGAGTTTTCTTCTTCCTCCTCCTCGTTTTCACGGGAAGAGGGCGTCTCGGACTCGTCAGATGACGAGTCCGACACCACCAATTACGGGCACTCTTTCGAGTCCCCGTGGTCTTCTTCTTCTTGGCCTTCTTCTCCGGCACCACATAAGGCGCCGGAACCAGCAGCTTCATAGTAGAGGCTGGGGCTGGGTCTTCGGGCAGCGGAGCCGGACAGTTAATCGGTCCGGATACGCCCGCCAAGCCTGTCAAAGGTAAGGGAGTTTAGATCCCGCATAGAGTCAAACTATGAAAAGCTTAACATCCTGTAAAAGGTGAAGATAGCTTACCTCGCTAGCGTGACGCTGCGAGCTGTATCCGCGGTCCTCGGAAGCGGATGCGGGAGCCTCGGCGCCCTTGAATAGCACCTTCCAGGCATCTTCGTACGTCGTGTCGAAGAGCCTGCTAAGGGTTTGGTGCTGCGCCGGGTCGAACTCCCACAGATTAAAATCCCGTTGTTGGCACGGGAGGATCCGGCGGACGAGCATAACCTGGATTACATTAACAAGCCGGATTGGCTTGTTCACCAGGGACTGGATGCATGTTTGCAATCCGGTCACCTCTTTTTCGTCACCCCACGACAGGCCCGTCTCTTTCCAGGACATAAGCCGCGTGGGGGGTCCGGATCGGAACTCGGGGGCTGCGATCCAGTTCGGATCGCGTGGCTCGGTGATGTAAAACCACCCGGATTGCCACCCCTTTAGGGTCTCCACAAAAGAGCCCTCGAACCATAGGACGTTGGCCATCTTGCCCGCCATGGCGCCTCCGCACTCCGCCTGGCTGCCGCGCACCACCTTGGGCTTGACGTTGAAGGTCTTGAGCCAGAGGCCGAAATGAGGGCGGACGCGGAGGAAAGCCTCGCACACGACGATAAACGCCGAGATGTTGAGGATGAAGTTCGGGGCCAGATCGTGGAAATCCAGGCCGTAGTAGAACATGAGCCCCCGGACAAATGGGTGGAGTGGAAAACCCAGTCCGCGGAGGAAGTGGGGAAGAAATACTACCCTCTCATGGGGCCTTGGGGTGGGGAGAAGCTGCCCCTTTTCGGGAAGCCGGTGCGCGATGTCCTTAGACAGGTATCCGGCCTTCCTTAGCTTCTTGACTTGGCCCTCCGTAGCGGAGGAGACCATCCACTTGCCTCCCGCTCCGGACATTGCTGGAGAAGGTTGAGGTGGGAAGTGCGGGCTTGGGCGCTGGAGCTCGAGTGCGCAGGAGATGGATAGGCAAAGGAGGAAGAAGGCGTAGGTAAAAAGGTGGATCCTTATCCCCTTATATGGGCGGATGCGGTTGTGCGTCCCCACCAGCCTAGTAAAACTCGCTTGCCTCCCAAGCGCCGTGATAAATGGCGCGGTTGGGTTACCCACGTCCGTATTGATGAGAATCCCGTAAAAGGGGTACACGATCTCTGCTTTGACAAGACGTGCCAAGGAAACCGCCTCGCAAAACGTGCTGAGGTGGAAAAGTAAAAACGATTCGAGTAAAGGACTTGGCCGTAGTGTGATGACGCACTGCGGAATACGTCAGCAGATTTGATTTGTGTTAATATTATTCTCTCTATGGCAATATGTGGAAACTTATTTTGCAGAGCCGGACACTACTCTTGGTGTTTACAATCTTCTATGAAGGACTTGGAGGAGGAACCCGCCTTGCAATGCCGAAGACATCGCGGCCGGACTCGTCGTCATTGAAGCCTGGTTCAGGGGCTACTGAGGGAGTCCTGGATTAGGGGGTGTTCGGGTAGCCGGACTATACCTTCAGCCGGACTCCTGGACTATGAAGATACAAGATTGAAGACTTCGTCCCGTGTCCGGATGGGACTTTCCTTGGCGTGGAAGGCAAGCTTGGCGATGCGGATATTCAAGATCTCCTACCATTGTAACCGACTCTGTGTAACCCTAACCCTATCCGGTGTCTATATAAACCGGAGGGTTGTAGTCCGTAGGGAAATCATATACACAATCATACCATAGGCTAGCTTCTAGGGTTTAGCCTCCTTGATCTCGTGGTAGATCTACTCTTGTACTACCCATATCATCAATATTAATCAAGCAGGAGTAGGGTTTTACCTCCATCGAGAGGGCCCGAACCTGGGTAAAACATCGTGTCCCTTGTCTCCTGTTACCATCCGGCCTTGACGCACAGTTCGGGACCCCCTCCCGAGATCCCGGTTTTGACACCGAAACACACAGAAAGTGGAGGAGGGATTTATTGATACGGTCGTTTTTTTTTGGTTGAAAGCGCCCCGTTCATCAACTGTTCAAGGTGCCTAACAAAGAGAATCTAGAGTAATAATGAGTTCCGACTAGGGATGATGGGGATGAAAATCCCTTGGTGGAAGTGTAGATTCGGGGCCTTCTCAACCACTCCCGAGCAAATCAACAAGTTTGATTGGCTAGAGAGATAGATCGGGCGAAAATTGGTTGGAGCATTTAATGGAGCTTGAGCAATAAATGGAGCTTGAGGGGAGAGGTAGGTCAAAGGGAAGAAGGGGACTTTTATAGTGGGGGCAACAATCCAACCGTTGCCCCTCACCAACCAGCCCCGCACAGGGCGGTACTACGTAGGTAGGGTACTGCGCCAGCAGCGGCACTGCCGCAGAGAAGACTAGTAGGGATGGACCCAGCGCGGTACTACCGCGGTGGTAGGGGCGGTACTACCGCTCCTGAAACGGTACTACCGCCTCTACAACCGCAACTAGTGCCGCAAAACCCGACACGAGAAAAAGACCCCTCGAGTCGAGGCGGTAGGAGCCAGACAGCCCAGCGGTACTACGGCAGCGGGGTCACGGGCGGTACTACCGCTGTGGCGGAACTGCCGCTTGTGACCCTTCGGCCGTACTACCGCTGGTAGTGCGGTACTACCGCTGGGACACTGAAGAGAGAGAGAGAATCTCTCCAAAGAGGCTGAGGACGAGGCGGTGGTGCCAGGCACCCCAGCGGTACTACTGCTGTGGAGTCACGGGCGGTACTACCGCTGTGGAGCGGTACTGCCGCTTGTGGCTCCTCAGCGGTACTAGCTGGGTTGCGCGGTACTACCGCTGGGACCCAGACAGGACAAAGAAAAGCGGAGAGATCTCTTCAATGGAATGGAAAGCTCGGAGGGTGAGAAGCTGATGTGTACGTGTTGATTCCACCCATGCAATACCCCAGCGGACCCCCTCTTGATAGTACGGTGCCCTCTACGCAACTAGTCCACCGAGAGAGAAACGAAAGAGCTACACCGTCTTGAAAGACACTCCGAAGGGAAGAAAACGTCTCGTGCCAGGGGTGAATCTGTGAACTATTCAAAGCACATGATTAGTCCGCAAACATGTTGTCATCAATCACCAAAACTACCTTGAGAGAGATATGCCGTAACAATCTCCCCCTTTTTGGTGGATTGATGACAACTAGGGATTTGCGCAAGGAAAAGAAATAAATGTAAGAAAACTAAGAACTACAAAATATAGACGGGCTCCCCCAGAATGTGTGCACCTATAGAGGAGCATTCGGAAAGCAAGACACACACATCCGGATCAACACTCCCCCTATATTTTATAGTCCAACAATTCTAAGCACAAGATATATGAGAGAAGAGTATAAAACAGGACAAGCATGCAACTCATAATAAACTACAGTACTGAATAGACATAAGTAATAAGGTAGCGATAGGGAGCATATGTCTCACACCATATGTCTAGAACTTAGGTCTCACAGGCACCAAACCAAACCAAACAAAGACACCGAGAGAACACACAAGAAAACACAAGACGACACACACACAAGCACGAACAACACAAATCCCTACACTCTCTCCCCCTTTGGCAGCGAGACACCAAAAAGGGCAAAGAGTGACGCTACGACTCCAGGTGATGGGAAGATGAGGATCTCGAACATCACATCTCAGCGTGATCCTGCATCTCATCGTGGGTCAAAAACTGCTCGGCATCGGAGTCGGTCCAAGGGCAATGCTGATGAATCCATTCCTCCTCTTTAGTGATCTGACCCTCAGACCCACTGGCAACTGTTGCTCCCATCTGACGCATGAGCTCCTTGTGGCGCGTCCTGGCATGCTTCTCCGCCACATGAGTCATGTACTGACCATGAGACTCCATGCAGAAAAGCTTCTTCATCTTGCGTTTAAGCTTCTGTGCCCATGACGGTTCTGTACTAGAGGGCCCAAAGTCCTCCTCATGATCATCAGTGGCAGCCCCACCCTCGGTCCCCATGGCAGCAGCAGCAGCACGCCCTGTTTGAGGCGCTGGGGTGACCCAATTGTCCTTCTTCCTCAGACGCTTGATCTCATGGAAACCAAGTCTCCAGTTTCTAGCAACACTCTGGGATAGATCTGTGCCCAGGCCCTCTCAATGAGCCTCATGATGAATGGACCATATATCGGGCACTTGCGCTCAGACACGGCAGAGAGAAGTTCAGACCACATGACATGAGAAATATCCAGGCTCTCTCCAGTCTTGCTTCCTTCTCATGCTGACAGAAAGAAGCATGTCCACGAGATAAGAGTGGACCATATCCAGATTCCCGATGCGAGGGAAGAGAGTCTCACGGAAGATAATGAAGAATGTCCAGATACGGAGACAGCTCATAGGTTTTCTTCTCAGTCTGGGTGAACTTTCACAGTGCAGTAGGGCCAAAGGGCTTGCTTGTGGGTGGACGTCATTGCGGTGAGGGCGGAAACCGACTGGAGTCTCAAGCCCGTGATCCACCACATCAAGTAACTCCATGAAAGCCTTCCACTTGACGGAAAGCAGCTTGCCATTGGTCATCCATGTCAGAGTCCTGTCGACATCCCAAGATGGACGGTGGCAAAGAATTGAGCCACCAAATCTCATCGAAATCCTTGTTGAATTGCATGATCCTGAGAATGTTCAGCTGAGTGCACATCTGAAGGGCTTCGCCAAAGTACTCCGGGTCCTTCTCCATAGCATCAGTGTCAATGGAGCGAACATCAACAAAAGAGATTCTTCTTGGCCTTGATCACATCAAAATAGATGGCAAACTGAAAACGGTTCCAGAACGGGCGGTTGACCAAAGTGGGTTCTTGGTCCACCGCATAGGGGATTGCGGCGACGCTTTTCCCAAAACTCCTTGTTGGTCATCTCAGTCACAGTCTTCCCTTTGGCTTGTTGGCGGATCTCTTCGATTGCTGAGGAGGTGGAGGAACACTTGCGGATGCACTTGCTGGAGGCGGTTGGGTGCTCGAGGAACCACCGGCTGGCTCAGAGGTGCGGTAGCGTTTTGATGTTGCACGCCCGGGGTTGATACGGCGAGCTTGATGCTCAGAATGGTCATCACCTGGAGCCAAACACAAGAACACGCAAAACAACCAGAAAGAACGAGCATAAGCCAACAAACACAACAAAAATAATCAAGGTAAGGTAGGAATTTGATGGAATTTGGCATGCAGCGGTAGTACCGTGACATGCCCGCGGTAGTACCGCCCAAGCGGTAGTACCCCCAAAGAGAGCGGTAGTACCGCTCGAGGTCAAGCGGTAGTACCGCTCAAGAGAGCGGTAGTACTGCTCGAGGCGGAGAAACAGCAGTTTCCTACAGCACGAGGCGGAGAAACAGCGGTTTCCTACTACCGTGGTCAGATCCGGCACTACCGGCCTGCCAAATTCAAAAATATTCCTACCAAACTCTAATCGAGATAGTCTAGTTGCCTTCTCCAACCAACTCAAGCCTAGATTTAGCCAAAAATCTAGAGATGCTACCACCATTGCCCCTAAGAAACAAGATCTGAAAACGAGACAAAAGGAGACAAGGAACGGGGGCAATACCGGCATCCATGGCAAGAGAACGGGGTGGGGATCGACTCCACCAAAGGAAATGGAGAGGGACGCCCCGGAGACGGAGATCCGCCGGAGCCCTCCCGCGGCGAGTTGAGGCTGGAGAGAGGAAGAGGAAAGAGGGGGCGAAGCGAATGGGTATGGGGGAGAAGAAACCTCCCCCTGCCCCGATATAACCCCCTGGTCCCGTCCCTCAGCGGTATACCGTGCTGGGGGGCGGTAGTACCGCTTATGAGCGGTAGTACCACGCACCACCAGCGGTAGTACCGCCCAGCACGCCACGGCAACCAAACACATCAAGGCTTTTTCTCGAAGGAAAGACAGCAAGCGGCAAGAAAAGAGAGCACACGAGCAAATGACCAAGAACACCTCTTCAAAAGATGGTGGCCGAGGCTACCTATGTTTGAGTCAAGGTATGGCCGCGAAGATTTTAACTTGGGCCCATGACAACACTCATCTTTGAAGCACAAGTACCATCAAAAATGGCTAAGTGAAAGATGTATTTATGCATATGGGGGGAGGGAAAGTTCATTGAGAGAAACACTCCCCCTATGTATGCCTACCTAAACTAGACACAATGAGTGGTGGGGTGTGCAAGGGTTCAAGCCACATTGCTCGAATCAATGATATTTAGCTCATGCCTTAACTCGCAAAATCTTGCTTCATCCAAGGGCTTCGTGAAAATATCTGCAAGGTGTCATGAGTGTTGACATAGTTGAGCTCGATCTCTCCTCGCCTAATGTGATCCCGGATGAAGTGATACCGAATCTCAATATGCTTCGTCTTGAAGTGTTGCACCGGGTTGAGAGAGATCTTGATGGCACTTTCATTGTCACACCAAAGAGGCACTTTGTCACAAGTGACACCGTAATCCTTTAAAGTTTGCCTCATCCATAGGAGTTGTGCACAACAACTACCGGCAACATACTCCGCCTCAGTGGACGAGAGAGACACACAACTTTGCTTTTTGGAAGACCAACTTACCAAAGAGCAACCAAGGAATTGGCACCCTCCGGAAGTGGACTTCCTATCCACTTTGTCTCCCGCCCAATCGGAATCCGAGTACCCTACAAGCTTGAAGTTTGATCCTCTTGGGTACCATAAGCCAAAGTTTGGGGTATGAGCCAAATATCGAAAGATTCGTTTGACCGCCACATAGTGACTTTCCTTAGGTGCGGCTTGAAACCGTGCACAAATTCCCACACTCAACATGATGTCCGGTCTAGATGCACAAAGGTAAAGCAAGGATCCAATCATGGAACGATATACCTTTTGATCCACCACTTTACCATTGGGATCTAAGTCAAGTTGGCACTTGGTGGGCATTGGAGTGGAAGCCGGCTTGACGTCACTTAGCTTGAATCTCTTGAGCATGTCTTGAGTGTATTTGGATTGATTGATGAAGGTTCCTTCTCTTCTTTGCTTCACTTCGAACCCTAGAAAGAACTTCAACTCTCCCATGGAGGACATCTCGAACTTTGAGGTCATGAGAGCGGCAAATTCCTCATTGAAAGCTTTGTTAGGAGAACCAAAGATAATATCATCAACATATAATTGGCACACAAACAACTCCCCTTTGACCTTCTTAGTAAAAAGAGTGGGGTCGATTAGCCCAACTTCAAAACCACGATCTTGTAACAACTCGGTAAGGTGGTCATACCACGCACGTGGGGCTTGTTTAAGGCCATAGAGTGCCTTATCGAGTTGATACACATGATCGGGAAGGTAGGGATCCTCGAACCCGGGGGGTTGCTTGACGTAAACCAATTCATTAATAGGACCATTAAGGAAGGCACTCTTCACATCCATTTGTTGTAACTTAAAGTTATGATGAGAAGCATATGCAATCAACATGCGAATGGATTCAAGACGAGCAACGGGAGCAAAGGTTTCACCGTAGTCGATACCCTCGACTTGGGAGTAGCCTTGTGCTACCAAATGAGCCTTGTTGCGAATGATAATCCCATGGGCATCTTGCTTGTTCTTAAATATCCACTTGGTTCCTATGACATTGTGATTCCCGTCGGTCTGGCACCAATCTCCACACTTTGTTGCGCTCGAAGTTGTTGAGTTCTTCATGCATGGCATTGAGCCAATCCGGATCTTCTAGTGCCTCATAGACCTTGTGGGGTTCCACACAAGAGACAAACGCGTGATGCTCACAATAATTTGCTAATTGTCTACGAGTGCTTACCCCCTTTCTTAAGCTTCCAAGCACATTCGTCATGAGATGATCCTTGGTGGAGAGCTTGGAAGCAACCTTGGGACACGAGCTCTAATTCCTCCTCGGGGGTGAGACGAGGAGTGGTCACTTGATCATCTTGAGCGTCGTCTTGGGCTTGTTCTTGTTCTTGAACTTGCTCGGAGGAGAGAACTTGACCTTGGGCATCACTTGATGTGTCAACACCGTCTTGAGCGTGATCTTGCCCTTGGTCATGTTCTTGAGGATGAGGGCCTTCATGTTGTTCTTCGGAAGCGTGTGGGCCTTGGGTTGGTGATGGCTCCACTTGAGTGGAGCTTTGTCCTTCTCCTTCGGCCACAAGGGGTTCCTCAATGGGTAGGATAAAGCCAACACCCATTCTTCTTATGGCTTGGGGAGGAATTTCATCACCTACATCACAAGTGCCACTTTGCTCCACTTGGGAGCCGTTATTCTCATCAAACTCCACGTTACACGTCTCCTCAATAAGTCCCGTGGATTTATTGAGGACACGGTAAGCATGAGAGTTTGTAGCATAAGCCAACAAATATGCCCTCATAAGCTCTAGCCTCAAATTTAGACAACCGAACACCTTTCTTGAGAATGAAACACTTACACCCGAATACCCGGAAGTACTTGAGATTGGGCTTGTTACCGGTGAGTATCTCATATGGAGTCTTGTTCAAGCCCTTGCGGAGGTAGAGCCGATTGGATGCATGACACGCGGTGTTGATGGCTTCGGCCCAAAAGTTGTACGGAGACTTGAACTCCGCCATCATGGTCCTTGCCGCATCCATCAACGTCCGGTTCTTCCTCTCCGCAACACCGTTTTGTTGAGGGGTGTATGGTGCGGAATATTGATGCTTGATTCCCTCATCACTAAGAAATTCATCCAAGGTGTAGTTCTTGAACTCGGTGCCGTTGTCACTTCTTATTGTCAAGATCTTTGCATTGTGTTGACGTTGTGCTTCATTTGCAAAGTCAATGACGGTTTGTTGGGTCTCGCTCTTCCTCTTGAAGAAATACACCCACGTGTACCTTGAGTAGTCATCCACAATCACCAAGCAATACTTCCTACCTCCAAGACTATCGAAGGATGGAGGCCCAAAGAGATCCATGTGAAGGAGCTCCAAAGGCCTCTTTGAATAAATGATAGTCGTGGGAGGGTGAGCCTTCTCATGTAGCTTTCCTTCGATACAGGCACTGCAAGCACGATCTTTAGCAAAACTAACATTCGTTAGTCCACGGACATGGTCCCCCTTGAGGAGACTTTGCAAAGATCTCATATTGACATGGGCTAAACGGCGATGCCAAAGCCATCCCACATCAACTTTAGCCATTAGGCATGTCGCGGTCTTAGTGGGTCGCTCCGAAAAGTTAATCACATATAGACCGTTCTCGACATGCCCAACAAAGGCTACTTTAAGAGTCTTGCTCCACAAGAGGGCCACGGTATCGATATCAAAGAAAGTGGCAAAGCCCATGATTGCAAGTTGATGAACGGAAAGTAAATTGTATGCAAGGGACTCAACAAGCATGACCTTCTCGATCGTGAGATCATGAGAGATGACAACCTTGCCAAGTCCCAATACCTTAGAGATGAGGCATCACCCCACTCGACATTGGTGGGCATAGATGGAATCTTGTCCACAAGTCCTTGCTTCCGGTCATATGATTTGTAGTCCGTCGAGCAACCATGATCCCCCACCGGAAGCAAACACCTACAAGAGATCAATGCTTGGTTTTAGGTACCCATTTTGTAATGGGTCTTGATGTTAGAAGGGTCTTTGGAACCCAAATAGACCATTATGTATCATGAGGAAGTACAATTTAATAAAC
>NC_053027.1:116602694-116614028 GCF_003073215.2 Triticum urartu | reverse complement strand
ATGACGAATTCGTCGTCATCGAGGCTTGCCTCGTCTTCGGAGGGAGGCGTATAGTTATCATCCTCGACCTCTCGGTCTGCCGCTCTCTCATGAGGGCTGGCTTCTCCATCTTCCTGTGCCGAATCTTGCTGAGGTGGGTGTTCTTCGCGCTATCCGGGGTAGTATTATCTCCCGTGCCGGAATCACCGTTTTTGCTTTGGCGGGATTTAGAGCGGCGTCCGCTGACGCCGGCGCTTTGGCTGTTTCTTGGGGGCGTCATCCCCCACTGTTCCATCGCCATCTCCATCTTTTGGAGTATCCACCATATATATGTCATATGACGAGGTGGCCTTCCAGCGCCCTACAGGTGCTGGTTCCTGTTCGTCTCCTACATCGTCGTCCATGCCGTCGATGTCTTCGGAGCTGAAGTCAAGCATGTCGGTTAGATCGTCGCAGTGGCTACAAAGTGGGTGGTGGGTGGGCTTTGAATTTCCTCATCGTCCGTATCCCACCCTCGCTGACCGTAGTCCGGCCAGGGCTCTCCTGATAAAGAGAGAGACTTAAGAGAATTCAGGATGTCGCCAAAAGGCGAATGCTGAAAGATGTCTGCGGCGGTGAACTCCATTATCGGCGCCCAATCGGATTCGATTGGCAGGGGCGCGGGGGGTTCGGAGTCCGGGGAGGAGTCCGGATCCTCGGAGTCACGGGTCGTGCAGAGTGCGGGGCTAGCGTTCGGCTCGATCGCTTGGATCGCAGCCCCCGAGGTGACGTCCAACCGCTCATCCTCGATTGGCGCAATAGGCTCCGAGTTAGGGGTCGGAACCGATGCGTGTGCGGCCTCCAGGACACTGTCCGGGGGCAGAGCTAGATCATGCCCCTCGAGATAGTGCGGCGCGCTTGGCCGTGGCTCGAACCCGTCGAAGATCAAGTCTCCGCGGATGTCAGCCGTGTAGTTTAAGCTTCCAAACCTGACTTGATGGCCAGGGGCGTAGCTTTCGATCTGCTCCAGGTGGCCGAGCGAATTGGCCCGCAGAGCGAAGCCGCCGAAGACGAAGATCTGTCCGGGGAGAAAAGTCTCACCCTGGACCGCATCGTTGTTGATGATCAAAGGAGCCATCGGGCCTAAAGGCGACGACACAGAGGAACTCTCAATGAAAGCACCAATGTCGGTGTCAAAACCGGCGGATCTCGGGTAGGGGGTCCCGAACTGTGCGTCTAGGCCGGATGGTAACAGGAGGCAGGGAACACGATGTTTTACCCAGGTTCGGGCCCTCTTGATGGAGGTAAAACCCTACGTCCTGCTTGATTAATATTGATGATATGGGTAGTACAAGAGTAGATCTACCACGAGATCAAGGAGGCTAAACCCTAGAAGCTAGCTTATGGTATGATTGTTGTATATGGGAGTCCTACGGACAACCCTCCGGTTTATATAGACACCGGATAGGGTTAGGGTTACACAGAGTCGGTTACAATGGTAGGAGATCTTGAATATCCGCATCGCCAAGCTTGCCTTCCAGCCAAGGAAAGTCCCATCCGGACACGGGACGAAGTCTTCAATCTTGTATCTTCATAGTCCTGGAGTCCGGCTGAAGGTATAGTCCGGCTACCCGAACACCCCCTAATCCAGGACTCCCTCTAAGATAGGAGTTGCTACTAGCCCGTTTGGTTCCTTCTGAGGGACCAGAGGAACTACCAGCAGCTCATCGATCCATTGCGCCTGCCGTGCACTTCTACAGCGTATCAAATGTTCTTGTCTTGAGTCCTCGCAGACACTTCAGCGTTCGCCCTCTCAGCTTGTCCATTGCTTCTGGGATGTCAGAGGCAAAATGAGATCTTGCTTCGAGGGCATGAACATATTGCATGAAGGCGCGGCTCGTGAACTGGGTGTTGTTGATGATCTCGGGCAGGACCCCGAAGCGGCACACCAATCCTTTCAAGAACTTGATAGCTGACTGAGCAGTCACCTTTCTCACGGCATCTACTTCGCCACTTTGTAAACTTGTCGAGCAACGAACAAGATTCAAAGCCCCCGACAGCTCGGGGGAAAGGCGAGGATATCGAGCCCACACTGAAAATGGCCATGATAAGGGGATTGTATGAAGAGCTTGGGCAGGCAGGTGTATGTTCTTGGAATGGAACTGGCAGGCTTCACACTTGGTGACTAGCTCGACTGCATCTTGGAGGGCTGTGGGCCAATAGAATCCTTGCCGAAATGCTTTCCCAACTAATGCCCTTGATCCAATGTGGGAGCCGCACATGCCTTTGTGTATCTCTGCCAGCAGTTCCTTTCCTTCTTCCCGGCAGATGCACTTCAATTTCACACCATTGGGCCTTCTTCTAGTAGTCATCGACAAACTGATACATACTGGCCCTAGGCTACTCTTTCAGCTTCTTCTTGCTCATCGGGAAGTTCTCCAGTTTGGAGGAAATGGACTATGTGCCTTGCCCAAGTTGGAGCCTGGGGCTCGGCAACAAGGACTAGCGGCACCTCCTCATCTAGGGAGCGCACGTTCCTCGTTTGCGGGGACCATGGCCCGGCTGGAGGGTGCGTCCTGCAGTGATGAGGAGTTGGTTTTCGACGGGTCCTGCAGGAGCCGGAGGCTCTACCGGGAGAGGCTTACCGGAGTCCAACTTCCTCCTTTTCGGGCCATTGTTGCTGGGGATACGGAGGGCTGAGTAAGATGGAGAACAAAAGTTCCTGGTTCCACAGGAAGCGCAGCACACTTTGACAGATGATCAGCTATGTTGTTTTCGCACGGGGTACGTGCTCTGTTTGCAATCCGTCAAAGCGCTCCTCCAATCTCCTCACTTCCTCAACGTATGCCTCCATCAATGGACTTTGGTAATCCTTGTTGACTTGTCTCACCACAAGCTGTGAATCTCCTCGAATGATCAGCTTCTTGATTCCCAATTTCTGGCAATCCTGAGCCGGCAAGGAGCCCTTCATACTCTGTTGTATTGTTGGTTCCCTCCCGGGCAAAAATCTGGACGACGTACTTCAAGTGCTCCCTAGGGAGCAACGAGAAGCACGCCAGCCCCTGCACCTTGTAGGGAGAAGGCACCATCGAAATACATGATCCATCTTGGGCGCTCTTGCCGGGAGTAACTGTCTCCAGCATTCTTCATAGTGGTTGGCGTCCATTCTGCGATAAATGGGGAGGAGACGGCGCGCGATGCCGGGAAGGGGCGCAAGACGGTTAGGCCCAAAGCTGGACAACCTCCAGCCCACTCCACTATTCTGCCGGTAGCCTTAGGGTTGGAGTATCCTTTGCCAACGGAAAGCGAGGTGGCAACTCAATTCATGGGCTTGAAGTTAGTAGTCGGGGGGCAAAGGTTGGCGGCGTGGGTGGGAGGGCCAATGATGAGGCGCAAAAACTCTACTTGCACGCAGAGTTTAAGGCCGAGCCGGCGGGCAGCAGAGTAGAGGAGGAAGCGCGGCAGGGCGACGCGTGCGAGTGCGGTTGCGTTAGCTGCCGTCTCTTCTTACCCTGATCCTCTTCTGGTCCTGCCAGGTTTGTTCCCTTCTGTTTCCTCAGCTTTCCCGTTGTGACGCCCAAGGCGTGCACTAACCACTTGATGAGTCGCGCCAAGTACAGCAGCAACGTTCTTGGTGGTCGGGGGCAAGCCAAAGGAGCACAAGAGACAAGGAGGGGCCTTCAAGAGCTGGCAAGTGCGTCTGCTTCCGGGGTCACTTCATAGGTCTGCCTTGCTGTACAAGATTTGAAGAATACAGGGCACACCGGAAGACTTGAGATGAATCTGGCTAAGTGCGCAACAACCATCTGTCAAGCGCCTCACATCTTTGACTCTCTTGGCTGCTTGGATCTGCTCAATAGCCTTGATCTTGTCGGGGTTGGCTTCAATCCCACGATGGGACATACGAAGAACCCAAGTAGCTTGCCGGAGGGACACCAAACACACATTTCCCGTTAGCTTCAAGTTGATCTTGCAGATTAGCAAATGTCTCCTCCAAATCCTGGATGAGGGTTGCTTTGTCCTTGGTTTTGACCACAATATCATCCATATAAGCCTCAATGTTTCTGTGTAGCTGGCTCAAAACCAATCTGGATTGCTCTTGCAAAAGTGGAACCCGACACTCTTAACCGAAGGCATGCACAAAGTACGTACCACATGGGGTGATGAATGAGGTCTTCTCTTCGTCTTCCTTGGACATGAAGATCTGATGATACCAGAGTATGCATCCAGAAAGGAGAGAAAATCACAACCTGAAGTGGAGTCCACATCTGGTCGATGCGCGGCAAGGGAAATGGGTCCTTCGGGCAAGCTTTGTTGAGATCTGTGAAATCTATGCAAAGCCTCCATTTTCCGTTAGCCTTGCGCATGACCACTGGGTTTGCTAACCATGTTGGATGCAGTACACCTCTGACCAGACCAACTGCCTCAAGCTTCTTAATCTCCTCTACAATGAACTGCTATCCTCTCCATAAGGCCTGCTTCGACTTTCTCTTGACAGGTCGGCATGGGGCGACAGAAGGTGGTGCTCGATTACCTCGCGGGAACAGGGGATATCAGATGGTTGCCAGGAAAACACATCGATATTCGCCCACTAGGAAGGCAAAGCGCGCTTTCCTATTTGTCATCAAGGGTGGCGTTGATAGTGAAGGTACCATCAACGCCAGCCAGCCCTGCCAGGACCTTCTTCACTTGCGGTGCAACAACCTTGGATCTCTTGCTGTTGGAACTCTCCGGCAAGTCATCAACAGGGCACAGCGCACTCCGAAGAGGTACGCTTCCCGGATTCCTTGCTGGTCCCTGCTATCCTTCTTCTTTCCTCTGTTCTCCTGGTGGGAGAATGTGCCGTTGCCGCAGCCTCAGCCGCGACTGCTCCTGGTACATCTTGTCCATGCAAATGATCTGTCTTCTCATCTGATGGAAGGCAATGACTCCACGGCCCTGGCACTTCAAGGTGTTGTAGGCATAGTGGGATGCCGCCATGAATTTTGCCAGGGCTGGGCGCCCAAGGATTCCATTGTACAACAGGGGGAGATCGACCACATCAACCACAACCTTCTCAGTCTGATAGTTCACTTCTCCCCCAAACGTTGCTGGTAACGTGATCCTTCCCTTAGGATGACTCCTGCCGGTGTTGACTCCTTGAAACGTGCCCGTGACCTTAGTTCTTCCTCTGCTATCTGAAGCTTGCTGATAACTTTTGGGGAAATCAGATTCAACCCGGCCCTGCTGTCAACCAACATCTTTGTGACTTTGAGGTTGCGAATTGTTGGGAGAGACCAACAATGCAACACCCTACCGCAATGGTGCGGTCAGGATGGTCCTCTTCATCGAAGATGATGGGCGTGTGTGACCATTTGAGCGGCTTCCGAACTCTGCCGCTGGCTCCACGACATTGACCTCACGTGCCCACTGCTTGAGCTGGCGGTGAGAGGAGTGCAAAGATGCACCCCCGTCAATGCACAGGGCGTCAGTGGCCTTCTGGAATTCCTGCTCGCTGGTTTCCTCTTCATCCCCTCCATCTCTCTCATCAAGGGCAAACTTCCTTCTCACGGCCCTGCGGGTTTTCTTGGTTCCGAAAGGCCTTGCCAGGGTGCTTCACCATCGGCCCTTCCAATGTCATTTTGATCCTTTCAGAGCAGGGAGGGGTATGGTAGTGATGGGGCGGGGAGGAGGGGGGAAGGAGGGAACAGGCAGTTTATAATCAACCATTTCTAAATGGCCCCCAAAATTCTTCCCCTCTTTTTTTAAAATTTTTTACACCGTTTACATGAAGAGGGGGAGAGCGGCGAGCGTGAGGTGCGGAGAGAGAGCAGTTGAAGACCTATTCTGCACATCTGCAAAAGTCCTGAAACTTCACGGGAGCTGTTTAGAATATATAAAAATGGCGAAAGAAGTACCAGAGGGGGGCCACCCACCGTCCACGAGGGTGGGGGCGCGCCCTACCCCCTGGCACGCCCCTGCCTCGTGGCCCCCTGGCCTCTAATGCCCATCTTTGGCTATATGGAGTCTTTCAGGAGGAAAAATCATAAGCAAAGCTCACGGGACGAAACTCCGCCGCCACGAGGCGTAAAAAAGGAGAAGAAAAAAATAAAAAAAAAAAAAAAAAAAAAAAAAAAAAAAAAGAAAAAACAAAAAAAAAGGGGGGAAAATAAACCCGCTTGGCGGAACCAATCTATGGGGCCGGCGAGCTGTTATGCCGGGGAAATTCCCTCGGGTAGGAGCAATCTAGAGGGGGTCAATCTCCATCAACATCTCACCAGCACCATCTCATCTCAAACCCTAGTTCATCTCTTGTATCCAATCTTTGTCCCAAAACCTCAGATTGGTACTGTGGGTTGCTAGTAGTGTTGATTACTCCTTGTAGTTGATGCTAGTTGGTTTACTTGGTGGAAGATCATATGTTCAGATCCTTTATGCATATTAATACCCCTCTGATTATGAACATGAATATGATTTGTGAGTAGTTACGTTTGTTCCTGAGGACATGGGAGAAGTCTTGCTATAAGTAGTCATGTGAATTTGGTATTCGTTCGATATTTTGATGAGATGTATGTTGTCTTTCCTCTAGTGGTGTCATGTGAAGTCGACTACATGACACTTCACCATTGTTTGGGCCTAGAGGAGAGGGGGAAGTAATAAGTAGATGATGGGTTGCTAGAGTGACAGAAGCTTAAACCCTAGTTTATGCGTTGCTTCGTAAGGGGCTGATTTGGATCCATATGTTTCATGCTATGGTTAGGTTTACCTTAATACTTTTTGTTGTAGTTGCGATGCTTGCAATAGGGGTTAATCATAAGTGGGATGCTTGTCCAAGGAAGGACAGTACCCAAGCACCGGTCCACCCACATATCAAATTATCAAAGTACCGAACGCGAATCATATGAGCGTGATGAAAACTAGCTTGACGATAATTCCCATGTGTCCTCGGGAGCGCTTTCCTTTATATAAGAGTTTGTCCAGGCTTGTCCTTTGCTAAAAAAAGGATTGGGCCATCTTGCTGCACCTTATTTACTTTTATTTGTTACCGTTACAAATTACCTTATCACAAAACTATCTGTTACCGATAATTTCAGTGCTTGCAGAGAATACCTTGCTGAAAACGCTTATCATTTCCTTCTGCTCCTCGTTGGGTTCGACACTCTTACTTATCGAAAGGACTATGATAGATCCCCTATACTTGTGGGTCATCAAGACTCTTTTCTGGCGCCGTTGCCGGGGAGTGAAGCGCCTTTGGTAGGTGGAATTTGGTAAGGAAAAATTTATATAGTGTGCTGAAATTTACTGTCACTTGTTACTATGGAAAGTAATCCTTTGAGGGCTTGTTCGGGGTATCTTCACCCCGACCAGTAGAGCAAAGAGTTTCTCCTCAACCTACTGAACCTACTGAAAATGTTTACTTTGAAATTCCTTCGGGTATGATAGAGAAACTGCTAGCTAATCCTTTTACAAGAGATGGAACATTGCATCCCGATTTGCACCTAATCTATGTGGATGAAGTTTGTGGATTATTTAAGCTTGCAGGTATGCCCGAGATGTTATCAAGAAGAAGGTCTTCCCTTTATCTTTGAAGGGAGAGGCATTGACATGGTATAGGCTATGTGATGATATGGGATCATGGGAACTACAACGATTGAAATTGGAATTTCATCAGAAGTTTTATCCTATGCATCTTGTTCATCGTGATCGTAATTATATATATAATTTTTGGCCTCGCGAAGGAGAAAGCATCGCTCAAGCTTGGGGGAGGCTTAAGTCAATGTTATATTCATGCCCCAATCATGAGCTCTCAAGAGAAATGATTATTCAAAAAATTTATGCTCGGCTTTCTCTCAGTAATCGCTCCATGCTCGATACTTCTTGTACTGGATCTTTTATGATGAAGACTATTGAATTCAAATGGGATTTATTGGAAAGAATTAAACGCAACTCTGAAGATTGGGACCTCGAAGGTAAGGAGTCAGGTATAACACCTAAGTTTGATTGTGTTAAATCTTTTATGGATACCGATGCTTTCCGTGAATTTAGCACTAAATATGGACTTGACTCTGAGATAGTAGCTTCTTTCTGTGAATCCTTTGCTACTCATGTTGATCTCCCTAAGGAGAAGTGGTTTAAATATAATCCTCCCATTGAAGTAAAAGTAGTTGCACCTATTAAAGTTGAAGAAAAGACTATCACTTATAATGATCCTGTTGTTCCTACTGCTTATATTGAGAAACCACCTTTCCCTGTTAGAATAAAGGATCATGCTAAAGCTTCAACTGTGGTTCGTAAGAGTAATACTAGAACACCTACTCCCTCTGAAGCAAATTAAAGTTGAACGTGTTGCTATGGTTAAAGATCTCTTGGCCGATAATATTGATGGGCATGTTATTTACTTCTGTGATGAAGCTGCTAGAATTGCTAGACCCGATACTAAAAATAAACATAGACCTGTTGTAGGCATGCCTATTATTTCTGTTAAAATAGGAGATCATTGCTATCATGGCTTATGTGATATGGGTGCTAGTGCAAGTGCAATACCTCATTCCTTATACAAAGAAATTATGCATGATATTGCACCTGCTGAGATAGAAGAAATTGATGTTACAATTAAGCTTGCCAATAGAGATACTATTTCACCAGTTGGGATTGTTAGAGATGTTGAGTCTTGTGTGGGAAAGTTAAATATCCTGCTGATTTTCTTGTTCTTGGTTCCCACAAGATGACTTTTGTCCCATTATATTTGGTAGACCCTTCTTGAATACTGTTAATGCTAAGATAGATTGATAAGGATATTGTTTCTGTTGGTTTAGGGGATATGTCTCATGATTTTAATTTTGCTAAATTTCGTAGACAACCCATGATAAAGAATTGCCTAGTAAAGATGAAATTATTGGTCTTGCTTCTATTGTCGTGCCTCCTACTGATCCTTTAGAACAATATTTGCTAGACCATGAAAATGATATGTTTATGAATGAAAGAAGGGAAATAGATGAAGTATTCTTTAAACAGGGACCTATTTGAAACACAACTTGCCTGTTGAAATCCTAGGGGATCCTCCTCCACCCAAGGGTGATCCCGTGTTTGAGCTTAAACCTTTACCTGATACTCTTAAATATGCTTATCTTGATGAGAAAGAGATATATCCTGTTATTATTAGTGCTAACCTTTCAGAGCATGAAGAAGAAATTATTGAAAACTCTAAAGAAGCACCGTGCTTATTGGATATACTCTTGATGATCTTAAGCATTAGTCCCACTCTATGCAGCACAAAATAAAATTGAGAAGGACGCGAAACCGGTTCGACGGTTAAATCCTAAGATGAAAGAAGTGGTAAGAAAAGAAATACTAAAGCTTCTGGAGGCAGGTATAATTTATCCCGTTGCTGATAGTCAGTGGGTAAGTCCTGTCCATTGTGTCCCTAAGAAGGGAGGTATTACTGTTGTTCCTAATGATAAAGATGAATTGATCCCACAAAGAATTGTTACAGGTTATAGAATGGTAATTGATTTCCAATTAAATAAAGCTACTAAAAAGGATCATTACCCTTTACCTTTTATTGATCAAATGCTAGAAAGATTATCCAAACATACACATTTTTGCTTTCTAGATGGTTATTCTGGTTTCTCTCAAATACTGTGTCAAAAGAGGATCAAGAAAAGACAAACTTTTACTTGCCCTTTCGGTACCTTTGCTTATAGACGTATGCCTTTTGGTTTATGCAATGCACCTGCTACCTTTCAAAGATGTATGACTGCTATATTCTCTGACTTTTGTGAAAAGATTGTTGAGGTTTTCATGGATGATTTCTCCGTTTACGGAACTTCTTTTGATGATTGCTTAAGCAACCTTGATCGAGTTTTGCAGAGATGTGAAGAAACTAATCTTGTCTTGAATTGGGAGAAGTGCACTTTATGGTTAATGAAGGTATTGTCTTGGGGCATAAAATTTCTGAAAGAGGTATTGAAGTTGATAAAGCTAAGGTTGATGCTATTGAAAAGATGTCGTGTCCTAAGGACATTAAAGGTATAAGAAGCTTCCTTGGTCATGCCGGTTTTTATAGGAGGTTCATTAAGGACTTCTCTAAAATTTCTCGGCCTCTGACTAATCTCTTACAAAAAGATGTTCCTTTTGTCTTTGATGATGACTGTGTAGAAGCATTTGAAATACTTAAGAAAGCTTGTTTTCTGCACCTATTGTTCAGCCTCCTGATTGGAATTTACCATTTGAAATTATGTGTGATGCTAGTGATTATGCTGTAGGGGTTTGTTCTAGGACAAAGAGTTGATAAGAAAAATCCAATATGCTAGTAAAACTCTAGACAGTGCCTAGAGAAACTATGCTACTACTGAAAAAGAATTTTTAGCAGTTGTATTTGCTTGTGGATAAGTTCAGACCTTATATTGTTGATTCTAAAGTAACTGTTCACACTAATCATGCTGCTATTAAATATCTTATGGAAAAGAAAGATGCTAAACCTAGACTTATTAGATGGGTTCTCTTGCTACAAGAATTTGATTTGCATATTATTGATAGAAAGGGAGCTGAGAACCCCGTTGCAGACAACTTGTCTAGGTTGAGAATGTTCTTGATGACCACTACCTATTGATGATAGCTTTCCTGATGAACAATTAGCTGTCATAAATGCTTCTCGTACTGCTCCATGGTATGCTGATATGCTAATTATATTGTTGCTAAATTTATACCACCTAGTTTCACATACCAGCAAAAGAAAAAGTTCTTCTATGATTTAAGACATTACTTTTGGGATGACCCACACCTTTATAAAGAAGGAGTAGATGTGTTATTAGACGTTGTGTACCTGAGCATGAACAGGAACAGATCCTACGCAAGTGTCACTCCGAGCTTATGGAGGACACCATGCTGGAGATAGAACTGCACATAAGGTATTGCAATCGGTTTTTATTGGCCTACTCTCTTCAAGGATGCCCATAAGTTTGTCTTGTCTTGTGATGAATGTCAAAGAATTGGTAATATTAGTAGACGTCAAGAAATGCCTATGAATTATTCACTTGTTATTGAACCATTTGATGTTTGGGGCTTTGATTATATGGGACCGTTTCCTTCCTCTAATGGGTATACACATATTTTAGTTGCTGTTGATTACGTTACTAAGTGGGTAGAAGCTATTCCAACTAGTAGTGCTGATCATAACACCTCTATTAAGATGCTTAAAGAAGTTATTTTTCCGAGGTTTGGAGTCCCTAGATACTTAATGACTGATGGTGGTTCACATTTTATTCATGGTGCTTTTCGTAAAATGCTTGCTAAGTATGATGTTAATCATAGAATTGCATCTCCATATCATCCACAGTCTAGTGGTCAAGTAGAATTGAGCAATAGAGAGCTTAAATTAATTTTGCAAAAGACTTT